>NW_027615237.1:0-57681 GCF_965212315.1 Lampetra planeri | reverse complement strand
TGTTTGTTGTCGGCCCGGGTTGTTTGTTGTCGGCCCGGGTTGTTTGTTGTCGGCCCGGGTTGTTTGTTGTCGGCCCGGGTTGTTTGTTGTCGGCCCGGGTTGTTTGTTGTCGGCCCGGGTTGTTTGTTGTCGGCCCGGGTTGTTTGTTGTCGGCCCGGGTTGTTTGTTGTCGGCCCGGGTTGTTTGTTGTCGGCCCGGGTTGTTTGTTGTCGGCCCGGGTTGTTTGTTGTCGGCCCGGGTTGTTTGTTGTCGGCCCGGGTTGTTTGTTGTCGGCCCGGGTTGTTTGTTGTCGGCCCGGGTTGTTTGTTGTCGGCCCGGGTTGTTTGTTGTCGGCCCGGGTTGTTTGTTGTCGGCCCGGGTTGTTTGTTGTCGGCCCGGGTTGTTTGTTGTCGGCCCGGGTTGTTTGTTGTCGGCCCGGGTTGTTTGTTGTCGGCCCGGGTTGTTTGTTGTCGGCCCGGGTTGTTTGTTGTCGGCCCGGGTTGTTTGTTGTCGGCCCGGGTTGTTTGTTGTCGGCCCGGGTTGTTTGTTGTCGGCCCGGGTTGTTTGTTGTCGGCCCGGGTTGTTTGTTGTCGGCCCGGGTTGTTTGTTGTCGGCCCGGGTTGTTTGTTGTCGGCCCGGGTTGTTTGTTGTCGGCCCGGGTTGTTTGTTGTCGGCCCGGGTTGTTCGTTTGTTGTCGGCCCGGGTTGTTTGTTGTCGGCCCGGGTTGTTTGTTGTCGGCCCGGGTTGTTTGTTGTCGGCCCGGGTTGTTTGTTGTCGGCCCGGGTTGTTTGTTGTCGGCCCGGGTTGTTTGTTGTCGGCCCGGGTTGTTTGTTGTCGGCCCGGGTTGTTTGTTGTCGGCCCGGGTTGTTTGTTGTCGGCCCGGGTTGTTTGTTGTCGGCCCGGGTTGTTTGTTGTCGGCCCGGGTTGTTTGTTGTCGGCCCGGGTTGTTTGTTGTCGGCCCGGGTTGTTTGTTGTCGGCCCGGGTTGTTTGTTGTCGGCCCGGGTTGTTTGTTGTCGGCCCGGGTTGTTTGTTGTCGGCCCGGGTTGTTTGTTGTCGGCCCGGGTTGTTTGTTGTCGGCCCGGGTTGTTTGTTGTCGGCCCGGGTTGTTTGTTGTCGGCCCGGGTTGTTTGTTGTCGGCCCGGGTTGTTTGTTGTCGGCCCGGGTTGTTTGTTGTCGGCCCGGGTTGTTTGTTGTCGGCCCGGGTTGTTTGTTGTCGGCCCGGGTTGTTTGTTGTCGGCCCGGGTTGTTTGTTGTCGGCCCGGGTTGTTTGTTGTCGGCCCGGGTTGTTTGTTGTCGGCCCGGGTTGTTTGTTGTCGGCCCGGGTTGTTTGTTGTCGGCCCGGGTTGTTTGTTGTCGGCCCGGGTTGTTTGTTGTCGGCCCGGGTTGTTTGTTGTCGGCCCGGGTTGTTTGTTGTCGGCCCGGGTTGTTTGTTGTCGGCCCGGGTTGTTTGTTGTCGGCCCGGGTTGTTTGTTGTCGGCCCGGGTTGTTTGTTGTCGGCCCGGGTTGTTTGTTGTCGGCCCGGGTTGTTTGTTGTCGGCCCGGGTTGTTTGTTGTCGGCCCGGGTTGTTTGTTGTCGGCCCGGGTTGTTTGTTGTCGGCCCGGGTTGTTTGTTGTCGGCCCGGGTTGTTTGTTGTCGGCCCGGGTTGTTTGTTGTCGGCCCGGGTTGTTTGTTGTCGGCCCGGGTTGTTTGTTGTCGGCCCGGGTTGTTTGTTGTCGGCCCGGGTTGTTTGTTGTCGGCCCGGGTTGTTTGTTGTCGGCCCGGGTTGTTTGTTGTCGGCCCGGGTTGTTTGTTGTCGGCCCGGGTTGTTTGTTGTCGGCCCGGGTTGTTTGTTGTCGGCCCGGGTTGTTTGTTGTCGGCCCGGGTTGTTTGTTGTCGGCCCGGGTTGTTTGTTGTCGGCCCGGGTTGTTTGTTGTCGGCCCGGGTTGTTTGTTGTCGGCCCGGGTTGTTTGTTGTCGGCCCGGGTTGTTTGTTGTCGGCCCGGGTTGTTTGTTGTCGGCCCGGGTTGTTTGTTGTCGGCCCGGGTTGTTTGTTGTCGGCCCGGGTTGTTTGTTGTCGGCCCGGGTTGTTTGTTGTCGGCCCGGGTTGTTTGTTGTCGGCCCGGGTTGTTTGTTGTCGGCCCGGGTTGTTTGTTGTCGGCCCGGGTTGTTTGTTGTCGGCCCGGGTTGTTTGTTGTCGGCCCGGGTTGTTTGTTGTCGGCCCGGGTTGTTTGTTGTCGGCCCGGGTTGTTTGTTGTCGGCCCGGGTTGTTTGTTGTCGGCCCGGGTTGTTTGTTGTCGGCCCGGGTTGTTTGTTGTCGGCCCGGGTTGTTTGTTGTCGGCCCGGGTTGTTTGTTGTCGGCCCGGGTTGTTTGTTGTCGGCCCGGGTTGTTTGTTGTCGGCCCGGGTTGTTTGTTGTCGGCCCGGGTTGTTTGTTGTCGGCCCGGGTTGTTTGTTGTCGGCCCGGGTTGTTTGTTGTCGGCCCGGGTTGTTTGTTGTCGGCCCGGGTTGTTTGTTGTCGGCCCGGGTTGTTTGTTGTCGGCCCGGGTTGTTTGTTGTCGGCCCGGGTTGTTTGTTGTCGGCCCGGGTTGTTTGTTGTCGGCCCGGGTTGTTTGTTGTCGGCCCGGGTTGTTTGTTGTCGGCCCGGGTTGTTTGTTGTCGGCCCGGGTTGTTTGTTGTCGGCCCGGGTTGTTTGTTGTCGGCCCGGGTTGTTTGTTGTCGGCCCGGGTTGTTTGTTGTCGGCCCGGGTTGTTTGTTGTCGGCCCGGGTTGTTTGTTGTCGGCCCGGGTTGTTTGTTGTCGGCCCGGGTTGTTTGTTGTCGGCCCGGGTTGTTTGTTGTCGGCCCGGGTTGTTTGTTGTCGGCCCGGGTTGTTTGTTGTCGGCCCGGGTTGTTTGTTGTCGGCCCGGGTTGTTTGTTGTCGGCCCGGGTTGTTTGTTGTCGGCCCGGGTTGTTTGTTGTCGGCCCGGGTTGTTTGTTGTCGGCCCGGGTTGTTTGTTGTCGGCCCGGGTTGTTTGTTGTCGGCCCGGGTTGTTTGTTGTCGGCCCGGGTTGTTTGTTGTCGGCCCGGGTTGTTTGTTGTCGGCCCGGGTTGTTTGTTGTCGGCCCGGGTTGTTTGTTGTCGGCCCGGGTTGTTTGTTGTGGCCCGGGTTGTTTGTTGTCGGCCCGGGTTGTTTGTTGTCGGCCCGGGTTGTTTGTTGTCGGCCCGGGTTGTTTGTTGTCGGCCCGGGTTGTTTGTTGTCGGCCCGGGTTGTTTGTTGTCGGCCCGGGTTGTTTGTTGTCGGCCCGGGTTGTTTGTTGTCGGCCCGGGTTGTTTGTTGTCGGCCCGGGTTGTTTGTTGTCGGCCCGGGTTGTTTGTTGTCGGCCCGGGTTGTTTGTTGTCGGCCCGGGTTGTTTGTTGTCGGCCCGGGTTGTTTGTTGTCGGCCCGGGTTGTTTGTTGTCGGCCCGGGTTGTTTGTTGTCGGCCCGGGTTGTTTGTTGTCGGCCCGGGTTGTTTGTTGTCGGCCCGGGTTGTTTGTTGTCGGCCCGGGTTGTTTGTTGTCGGCCCGGGTTGTTTGTTGTCGGCCCGGGTTGTTTGTTGTCGGCCCGGGTTGTTTGTTGTCGGCCCGGGTTGTTTGTTGTCGGCCCGGGTTGTTTGTTGTCGGCCCGGGTTGTTTGTTGTCGGCCCGGGTTGTTTGTTGTCGGCCCGGGTTGTTTGTTGTCGGCCCGGGTTGTTTGTTGTCGGCCCGGGTTGTTTGTTGTCGGCCCGGGTTGTTTGTTGTCGGCCCGGGTTGTTTGTTGTCGGCCCGGGTTGTTTGTTGTCGGCCCGGGTTGTTTGTTGTCGGCCCGGGTTGTTTGTTGTCGGCCCGGGTTGTTTGTTGTCGGCCCGGGTTGTTTGTTGTCGGCCCGGGTTGTTTGTTGTCGGCCCGGGTTGTTTGTTGTCGGCCCGGGTTGTTTGTTGTCGGCCCGGGTTGTTTGTTGTCGGCCCGGGTTGTTTGTTGTCGGCCCGGGTTGTTTGTTGTCGGCCCGGGTTGTTTGTTGTCGGCCCGGGTTGTTTGTTGTCGGCCCGGGTTGTTTGTTGTCGGCCCGGGTTGTTTGTTGTCGGCCCGGGTTGTTTGTTGTCGGCCCGGGTTGTTTGTTGTCGGCCCGGGTTGTTTGTTGTCGGCCCGGGTTGTTTGTTGTCGGCCCGGGTTGTTTGTTGTCGGCCCGGGTTGTTTGTTGTCGGCCCGGGTTGTTTGTTGTCGGCCCGGGTTGTTTGTTGTCGGCCCGGGTTGTTTGTTGTCGGCCCGGGTTGTTTGTTGTCGGCCCGGGTTGTTTGTTGTCGGCCCGGGTTGTTTGTTGTCGGCCCGGGTTGTTTGTTGTCGGCCCGGGTTGTTTGTTGTCGGCCCGGGTTGTTTGTTGTCGGCCCGGGTTGTTTGTTGTCGGCCCGGGTTGTTTGTTGTCGGCCCGGGTTGTTTGTTGTCGGCCCGGGTTGTTTGTTGTCGGCCCGGGTTGTTTGTTGTCGGCCCGGGTTGTTTGTTGTCGGCCCGGGTTGTTTGTTGTCGGCCCGGGTTGTTTGTTGTCGGCCCGGGTTGTTTGTTGTCGGCCCGGGTTGTTTGTTGTCGGCCCGGGTTGTTTGTTGTCGGCCCGGGTTGTTTGTTGTCGGCCCGGGTTGTTTGTTGTCGGCCCGGGTTGTTTGTTGTCGGCCCGGGTTGTTTGTTGTCGGCCCGGGTTGTTTGTTGTCGGCCCGGGTTGTTTGTTGTCGGCCCGGGTTGTTTGTTGTCGGCCCGGGTTGTTTGTTGTCGGCCCGGGTTGTTTGTTGTCGGCCCGGGTTGTTTGTTGTCGGCCCGGGTTGTTTGTTGTCGGCCCGGGTTGTTTGTTGTCGGCCCGGGTTGTTTGTTGTCGGCCCGGGTTGTTTGTTGTCGGCCCGGGTTGTTTGTTGTCGGCCCGGGTTGTTTGTTGTCGGCCCGGGTTGTTTGTTGTCGGCCCGGGTTGTTTGTTGTCGGCCCGGGTTGTTTGTTGTCGGCCCGGGTTGTTTGTTGTCGGCCCGGGTTGTTTGTTGTCGGCCCGGGTTGTTTGTTGTCGGCCCGGGTTGTTTGTTGTCGGCCCGGGTTGTTTGTTGTCGGCCCGGGTTGTTTGTTGTCGGCCCGGGTTGTTTGTTGTCGGCCCGGGTTGTTTGTTGTCGGCCCGGGTTGTTTGTTGTCGGCCCGGGTTGTTTGTTGTCGGCCCGGGTTGTTTGTTGTCGGCCCGGGTTGTTTGTTGTCGGCCCGGGTTGTTTGTTGTCGGCCCGGGTTGTTTGTTGTCGGCCCGGGTTGTTTGTTGTCGGCCCGGGTTGTTTGTTGTCGGCCCGGGTTGTTTGTTGTCGGCCCGGGTTGTTTGTTGTCGGCCCGGGTTGTTTGTTGTCGGCCCGGGTTGTTTGTTGTCGGCCCGGGTTGTTTGTTGTCGGCCCGGGTTGTTTGTTGTCGGCCCGGGTTGTTTGTTGTCGGCCCGGGTTGTTTGTTGTCGGCCCGGGTTGTTTGTTGTCGGCCCGGGTTGTTTGTTGTCGGCCCGGGTTGTTTGTTGTCGGCCCGGGTTGTTTGTTGTCGGCCCGGGTTGTTTGTTGTCGGCCCGGGTTGTTTGTTGTCGGCCCGGGTTGTTTGTTGTCGGCCCGGGTTGTTTGTTGTCGGCCCGGGTTGTTTGTTGTCGGCCCGGGTTGTTTGTTGTCGGCCCGGGTTGTTTGTTGTCGGCCCGGGTTGTTTGTTGTCGGCCCGGGTTGTTTGTTGTCGGCCCGGGTTGTTTGTTGTCGGCCCGGGTTGTTTGTTGTCGGCCCGGGTTGTTTGTTGTCGGCCCGGGTTGTTTGTTGTCGGCCCGGGTTGTTTGTTGTCGGCCCGGGTTGTTTGTTGTCGGCCCGGGTTGTTTGTTGTCGGCCCGGGTTGTTTGTTGTCGGCCCGGGTTGTTTGTTGTCGGCCCGGGTTGTTTGTTGTCGGCCCGGGTTGTTTGTTGTCGGCCCGGGTTGTTTGTTGTCGGCCCGGGTTGTTTGTTGTCGGCCCGGGTTGTTTGTTGTCGGCCCGGGTTGTTTGTTGTCGGCCCGGGTTGTTTGTTGTCGGCCCGGGTTGTTTGTTGTCGGCCCGGGTTGTTTGTTGTCGGCCCGGGTTGTTTGTTGTCGGCCCGGGTTGTTTGTTGTCGGCCCGGGTTGTTTGTTGTCGGCCCGGGTTGTTTGTTGTCGGCCCGGGTTGTTTGTTGTCGGCCCGGGTTGTTTGTTGTCGGCCCGGGTTGTTTGTTGTCGGCCCGGGTTGTTTGTTGTCGGCCCGGGTTGTTTGTTGTCGGCCCGGGTTGTTTGTTGTCGGCCCGGGTTGTTTGTTGTCGGCCCGGGTTGTTTGTTGTCGGCCCGGGTTGTTTGTTGTCGGCCCGGGTTGTTTGTTGTCGGCCCGGGTTGTTTGTTGTCGGCCCGGGTTGTTTGTTGTCGGCCCGGGTTGTTTGTTGTCGGCCCGGGTTGTTTGTTGTCGGCCCGGGTTGTTTGTTGTCGGCCCGGGTTGTTTGTTGTCGGCCCGGGTTGTTTGTTGTCGGCCCGGGTTGTTTGTTGTCGGCCCGGGTTGTTTGTTGTCGGCCCGGGTTGTTTGTTGTCGGCCCGGGTTGTTTGTTGTCGGCCCGGGTTGTTTGTTGTCGGCCCGGGTTGTTTGTTGTCGGCCCGGGTTGTTTGTTGTCGGCCCGGGTTGTTTGTTGTCGGCCCGGGTTGTTTGTTGTCGGCCCGGGTTGTTTGTTGTCGGCCCGGGTTGTTTGTTGTCGGCCCGGGTTGTTTGTTGTCGGCCCGGGTTGTTTGTTGTCGGCCCGGGTTGTTTGTTGTCGGCCCGGGTTGTTTGTTGTCGGCCCGGGTTGTTTGTTGTCGGCCCGGGTTGTTTGTTGTCGGCCCGGGTTGTTTGTTGTCGGCCCGGGTTGTTTGTTGTCGGCCCGGGTTGTTTGTTGTCGGCCCGGGTTGTTTGTTGTCGGCCCGGGTTGTTTGTTGTCGGCCCGGGTTGTTTGTTGTCGGCCCGGGTTGTTTGTTGTCGGCCCGGGTTGTTTGTTGTCGGCCCGGGTTGTTTGTTGTCGGCCCGGGTTGTTTGTTGTCGGCCCGGGTTGTTTGTTGTCGGCCCGGGTTGTTTGTTGTCGGCCCGGGTTGTTTGTTGTCGGCCCGGGTTGTTTGTTGTCGGCCCGGGTTGTTTGTTGTCGGCCCGGGTTGTTTGTTGTCGGCCCGGGTTGTTTGTTGTCGGCCCGGGTTGTTTGTTGTCGGCCCGGGTTGTTTGTTGTCGGCCCGGGTTGTTTGTTGTCGGCCCGGGTTGTTTGTTGTCGGCCCGGGTTGTTTGTTGTCGGCCCGGGTTGTTTGTTGTCGGCCCGGGTTGTTTGTTGTCGGCCCGGGTTGTTTGTTGTCGGCCCGGGTTGTTTGTTGTCGGCCCGGGTTGTTTGTTGTCGGCCCGGGTTGTTTGTTGTCGGCCCGGGTTGTTTGTTGTCGGCCCGGGTTGTTTGTTGTCGGCCCGGGTTGTTTGTTGTCGGCCCGGGTTGTTTGTTGTCGGCCCGGGTTGTTTGTTGTCGGCCCGGGTTGTTTGTTGTCGGCCCGGGTTGTTTGTTGTCGGCCCGGGTTGTTTGTTGTCGGCCCGGGTTGTTTGTTGTCGGCCCGGGTTGTTTGTTGTCGGCCCGGGTTGTTTGTTGTCGGCCCGGGTTGTTTGTTGTCGGCCCGGGTTGTTTGTTGTCGGCCCGGGTTGTTTGTTGTCGGCCCGGGTTGTTTGTTGTCGGCCCGGGTTGTTTGTTGTCGGCCCGGGTTGTTTGTTGTCGGCCCGGGTTGTTTGTTGTCGGCCCGGGTTGTTTGTTGTCGGCCCGGGTTGTTTGTTGTCGGCCCGGGTTGTTTGTTGTCGGCCCGGGTTGTTTGTTGTCGGCCCGGGTTGTTTGTTGTCGGCCCGGGTTGTTTGTTGTCGGCCCGGGTTGTTTGTTGTCGGCCCGGGTTGTTTGTTGTCGGCCCGGGTTGTTTGTTGTCGGCCCGGGTTGTTTGTTGTCGGCCCGGGTTGTTTGTTGTCGGCCCGGGTTGTTTGTTGTCGGCCCGGGTTGTTTGTTGTCGGCCCGGGTTGTTTGTTGTCGGCCCGGGTTGTTTGTTGTCGGCCCGGGTTGTTTGTTGTCGGCCCGGGTTGTTTGTTGTCGGCCCGGGTTGTTTGTTGTCGGCCCGGGTTGTTTGTTGTCGGCCCGGGTTGTTTGTTGTCGGCCCGGGTTGTTTGTTGTCGGCCCGGGTTGTTTGTTGTCGGCCCGGGTTGTTTGTTGTCGGCCCGGGTTGTTTGTTGTCGGCCCGGGTTGTTTGTTGTCGGCCCGGGTTGTTTGTTGTCGGCCCGGGTTGTTTGTTGTCGGCCCGGGTTGTTTGTTGTCGGCCCGGGTTGTTTGTTGTCGGCCCGGGTTGTTTGTTGTCGGCCCGGGTTGTTTGTTGTCGGCCCGGGTTGTTTGTTGTCGGCCCGGGTTGTTTGTTGTCGGCCCGGGTTGTTTGTTGTCGGCCCGGGTTGTTTGTTGTCGGCCCGGGTTGTTTGTTGTCGGCCCGGGTTGTTTGTTGTCGGCCCGGGTTGTTTGTTGTCGGCCCGGGTTGTTTGTTGTCGGCCCGGGTTGTTTGTTGTCGGCCCGGGTTGTTTGTTGTCGGCCCGGGTTGTTTGTTGTCGGCCCGGGTTGTTTGTTGTCGGCCCGGGTTGTTTGTTGTCGGCCCGGGTTGTTTGTTGTCGGCCCGGGTTGTTTGTTGTCGGCCCGGGTTGTTTGTTGTCGGCCCGGGTTGTTTGTTGTCGGCCCGGGTTGTTTGTTGTCGGCCCGGGTTGTTTGTTGTCGGCCCGGGTTGTTTGTTGTCGGCCCGGGTTGTTTGTTGTCGGCCCGGGTTGTTTGTTGTCGGCCCGGGTTGTTTGTTGTCGGCCCGGGTTGTTTGTTGTCGGCCCGGGTTGTTTGTTGTCGGCCCGGGTTGTTTGTTGTCGGCCCGGGTTGTTTGTTGTCGGCCCGGGTTGTTTGTTGTCGGCCCGGGTTGTTTGTTGTCGGCCCGGGTTGTTTGTTGTCGGCCCGGGTTGTTTGTTGTCGGCCCGGGTTGTTTGTTGTCGGCCCGGGTTGTTTGTTGTCGGCCCGGGTTGTTTGTTGTCGGCCCGGGTTGTTTGTTGTCGGCCCGGGTTGTTTGTTGTCGGCCCGGGTTGTTTGTTGTCGGCCCGGGTTGTTTGTTGTCGGCCCGGGTTGTTTGTTGTCGGCCCGGGTTGTTTGTTGTCGGCCCGGGTTGTTTGTTGTCGGCCCGGGTTGTTTGTTGTCGGCCCGGGTTGTTTGTTGTCGGCCCGGGTTGTTTGTTGTCGGCCCGGGTTGTTTGTTGTCGGCCCGGGTTGTTTGTTGTCGGCCCGGGTTGTTTGTTGTCGGCCCGGGTTGTTTGTTGTCGGCCCGGGTTGTTTGTTGTCGGCCCGGGTTGTTTGTTGTCGGCCCGGGTTGTTTGTTGTCGGCCCGGGTTGTTTGTTGTCGGCCCGGGTTGTTTGTTGTCGGCCCGGGTTGTTTGTTGTCGGCCCGGGTTGTTTGTTGTCGGCCCGGGTTGTTTGTTGTCGGCCCGGGTTGTTTGTTGTCGGCCCGGGTTGTTTGTTGTCGGCCCGGGTTGTTTGTTGTCGGCCCGGGTTGTTTGTTGTCGGCCCGGGTTGTTTGTTGTCGGCCCGGGTTGTTTGTTGTCGGCCCGGGTTGTTTGTTGTCGGCCCGGGTTGTTTGTTGTCGGCCCGGGTTGTTTGTTGTCGGCCCGGGTTGTTTGTTGTCGGCCCGGGTTGTTTGTTGTCGGCCCGGGTTGTTTGTTGTCGGCCCGGGTTGTTTGTTGTCGGCCCGGGTTGTTTGTTGTCGGCCCGGGTTGTTTGTTGTCGGCCCGGGTTGTTTGTTGTCGGCCCGGGTTGTTTGTTGTCGGCCCGGGTTGTTTGTTGTCGGCCCGGGTTGTTTGTTGTCGGCCCGGGTTGTTTGTTGTCGGCCCGGGTTGTTTGTTGTCGGCCCGGGTTGTTTGTTGTCGGCCCGGGTTGTTTGTTGTCGGCCCGGGTTGTTTGTTGTCGGCCCGGGTTGTTTGTTGTCGGCCCGGGTTGTTTGTTGTCGGCCCGGGTTGTTTGTTGTCGGCCCGGGTTGTTTGTTGTCGGCCCGGGTTGTTTGTTGTCGGCCCGGGTTGTTTGTTGTCGGCCCGGGTTGTTTGTTGTCGGCCCGGGTTGTTTGTTGTCGGCCCGGGTTGTTTGTTGTCGGCCCGGGTTGTTTGTTGTCGGCCCGGGTTGTTTGTTGTCGGCCCGGGTTGTTTGTTGTCGGCCCGGGTTGTTTGTTGTCGGCCCGGGTTGTTTGTTGTCGGCCCGGGTTGTTTGTTGTCGGCCCGGGTTGTTTGTTGTCGGCCCGGGTTGTTTGTTGTCGGCCCGGGTTGTTTGTTGTCGGCCCGGGTTGTTTGTTGTCGGCCCGGGTTGTTTGTTGTCGGCCCGGGTTGTTTGTTGTCGGCCCGGGTTGTTTGTTGTCGGCCCGGGTTGTTTGTTGTCGGCCCGGGTTGTTTGTTGTCGGCCCGGGTTGTTTGTTGTCGGCCCGGGTTGTTTGTTGTCGGCCCGGGTTGTTTGTTGTCGGCCCGGGTTGTTTGTTGTCGGCCCGGGTTGTTTGTTGTCGGCCCGGGTTGTTTGTTGTCGGCCCGGGTTGTTTGTTGTCGGCCCGGGTTGTTTGTTGTCGGCCCGGGTTGTTTGTTGTCGGCCCGGGTTGTTTGTTGTCGGCCCGGGTTGTTTGTTGTCGGCCCGGGTTGTTTGTTGTCGGCCCGGGTTGTTTGTTGTCGGCCCGGGTTGTTTGTTGTCGGCCCGGGTTGTTTGTTGTCGGCCCGGGTTGTTTGTTGTCGGCCCGGGTTGTTTGTTGTCGGCCCGGGTTGTTTGTTGTCGGCCCGGGTTGTTTGTTGTCGGCCCGGGTTGTTTGTTGTCGGCCCGGGTTGTTTGTTGTCGGCCCGGGTTGTTTGTTGTCGGCCCGGGTTGTTTGTTGTCGGCCCGGGTTGTTTGTTGTCGGCCCGGGTTGTTTGTTGTCGGCCCGGGTTGTTTGTTGTCGGCCCGGGTTGTTTGTTGTCGGCCCGGGTTGTTTGTTGTCGGCCCGGGTTGTTTGTTGTCGGCCCGGGTTGTTTGTTGTCGGCCCGGGTTGTTTGTTGTCGGCCCGGGTTGTTTGTTGTCGGCCCGGGTTGTTTGTTGTCGGCCCGGGTTGTTTGTTGTCGGCCCGGGTTGTTTGTTGTCGGCCCGGGTTGTTTGTTGTCGGCCCGGGTTGTTTGTTGTCGGCCCGGGTTGTTTGTTGTCGGCCCGGGTTGTTTGTTGTCGGCCCGGGTTGTTTGTTGTCGGCCCGGGTTGTTTGTTGTCGGCCCGGGTTGTTTGTTGTCGGCCCGGGTTGTTTGTTGTCGGCCCGGGTTGTTTGTTGTCGGCCCGGGTTGTTTGTTGTCGGCCCGGGTTGTTTGTTGTCGGCCCGGGTTGTTTGTTGTCGGCCCGGGTTGTTTGTTGTCGGCCCGGGTTGTTTGTTGTCGGCCCGGGTTGTTTGTTGTCGGCCCGGGTTGTTTGTTGTCGGCCCGGGTTGTTTGTTGTCGGCCCGGGTTGTTTGTTGTCGGCCCGGGTTGTTTGTTGTCGGCCCGGGTTGTTTGTTGTCGGCCCGGGTTGTTTGTTGTCGGCCCGGGTTGTTTGTTGTCGGCCCGGGGTTTGTTGTCGGCCCGGGTTGTTTGTTGTCGGCCCGGGTTGTTTGTTGTCGGCCCGGGTTGTTTGTTGTCGGCCCGGGTTGTTTGTTGTCGGCCCGGGTTGTTTGTTGTCGGCCCGGGTTGTTTGTTGTCGGCCCGGGTTGTTTGTTGTCGGCCCGGGTTGTTTGTTGTCGGCCCGGGTTGTTTGTTGTCGGCCCGGGTTGTTTGTTGTCGGCCCGGGTTGTTTGTTGTCGGCCCGGGTTGTTTGTTGTCGGCCCGGGTTGTTTGTTGTCGGCCCGGGTTGTTTGTTGTCGGCCCGGGTTGTTTGTTGTCGGCCCGGGTTGTTTGTTGTCGGCCCGGGTTGTTTGTTGTCGGCCCGGGTTGTTTGTTGTCGGCCCGGGTTGTTTGTTGTCGGCCCGGGTTGTTTGTTGTCGGCCCGGGTTGTTTGTTGTCGGCCCGGGTTGTTTGTTGTCGGCCCGGGTTGTTTGTTGTCGGCCCGGGTTGTTTGTTGTCGGCCCGGGTTGTTTGTTGTCGGCCCGGGTTGTTTGTTGTCGGCCCGGGTGTTGTGGGTGTTGTTGTCGGCCCGGGTTGTTTGTTGTCGGCCCGGGTTGTTTGTTGTCGGCCCGGGTTGTTTGTTGTCGGCCCGGGTTGTTTGTTGTCGGCCCGGGTTGTTTGTTGTCGGCCCGGGTTGTTTGTTGTCGGCCCGGGTTGTTTGTTGTCGGCCCGGGTTGTTTGTTGTCGGCCCGGGTTGTTTGTTGTCGGCCCGGGTTGTTTGTTGTCGGCCCGGGTTGTTTGTTGTCGGCCCGGGTTGTTTGTTGTCGGCCCGGGTTGTTTGTTGTCGGCCCGGGTTGTTTGTTGTCGGCCCGGGTTGTTTGTTGTCGGCCCGGGTTGTTTGTTGTCGGCCCGGGTTGTTTGTTGTCGGCCCGGGTTGTTTGTTGTCGGCCCGGGTTGTTTGTTGTCGGCCCGGGTTGTTTGTTGTCGGCCCGGGTTGTTTGTTGTCGGCCCGGGTTGTTTGTTGTCGGCCCGGGTTGTTTGTTGTCGGCCCGGGTTGTTTGTTGTCGGCCCGGGTTGTTTGTTGTCGGCCCGGGTTGTTTGTTGTCGGCCCGGGTTGTTTGTTGTCGGCCCGGGTTGTTTGTTGTCGGCCCGGGTTGTTTGTTGTCGGCCCGGGTTGTTTGTTGTCGGCCCGGGTTGTTTGTTGTCGGCCCGGGTTGTTTGTTGTCGGCCCGGGTTGTTTGTTGTCGGCCCGGGTTGTTTGTTGTCGGCCCGGGTTGTTTGTTGTCGGCCCGGGTTGTTTGTTGTCGGCCCGGGTTGTTTGTTGTCGGCCCGGGTTGTTTGTTGTCGGCCCGGGTTGTTTGTTGTCGGCCCGGGTTGTTTGTTGTCGGCCCGGGTTGTTTGTTGTCGGCCCGGGTTGTTTGTTGTCGGCCCGGGTTGTTTGTTGTCGGCCCGGGTTGTTTGTTGTCGGCCCGGGTTGTTTGTTGTCGGCCCGGGTTGTTTGTTGTCGGCCCGGGTTGTTTGTTGTCGGCCCGGGTTGTTTGTTGTCGGCCCGGGTTGTTTGTTGTCGGCCCGGGTTGTTTGTTGTCGGCCCGGGTTGTTTGTTGTCGGCCCGGGTTGTTTGTTGTCGGCCCGGGTTGTTTGTTGTCGGCCCGGGTTGTTTGTTGTCGGCCCGGGTTGTTTGTTGTCGGCCCGGGTTGTTTGTTGTCGGCCCGGGTTGTTTGTTGTCGGCCCGGGTTGTTTGTTGTCGGCCCGGGTTGTTTGTTGTCGGCCCGGGTTGTTTGTTGTCGGCCCGGGTTGTTTGTTGTCGGCCCGGGTTGTTTGTTGTCGGCCCGGGTTGTTTGTTGTCGGCCCGGGTTGTTTGTTGTCGGCCCGGGTTGTTTGTTGTCGGCCCGGGTTGTTTGTTGTCGGCCCGGGTTGTTTGTTGTCGGCCCGGGTTGTTTGTTGTCGGCCCGGGTTGTTTGTTGTCGGCCCGGGTTGTTTGTTGTCGGCCCGGGTTGTTTGTTGTCGGCCCGGGTTGTTTGTTGTCGGCCCGGGTTGTTTGTTGTCGGCCCGGGTTGTTTGTTGTCGGCCCGGGTTGTTTGTTGTCGGCCCGGGTTGTTTGTTGTCGGCCCGGGTTGTTTGTTGTCGGCCCGGGTTGTTTGTTGTCGGCCCGGGTTGTTTGTTGTCGGCCCGGGTTGTTTGTTGTCGGCCCGGGTTGTTTGTTGTCGGCCCGGGTTGTTTGTTGTCGGCCCGGGTTGTTTGTTGTCGGCCCGGGTTGTTTGTTGTCGGCCCGGGTTGTTTGTTGTCGGCCCGGGTTGTTTGTTGTCGGCCCGGGTTGTTTGTTGTCGGCCCGGGTTGTTTGTTGTCGGCCCGGGTTGTTTGTTGTCGGCCCGGGTTGTTTGTTGTCGGCCCGGGTTGTTTGTTGTCGGCCCGGGTTGTTTGTTGTCGGCCCGGGTTGTTTGTTGTCGGCCCGGGTTGTTTGTTGTCGGCCCGGGTTGTTTGTTGTCGGCCCGGGTTGTTTGTTGTCGGCCCGGGTTGTTTGTTGTCGGCCCGGGTTGTTTGTTGTCGGCCCGGGTTGTTTGTTGTCGGCCCGGGTTGTTTGTTGTCGGCCCGGGTTGTTTGTTGTCGGCCCGGGTTGTTTGTTGTCGGCCCGGGTTGTTTGTTGTCGGCCCGGGTTGTTTGTTGTCGGCCCGGGTTGTTTGTTGTCGGCCCGGGTTGTTTGTTGTCGGCCCGGGTTGTTTGTTGTCGGCCCGGGTTGTTTGTTGTCGGCCCGGGTTGTTTGTTGTCGGCCCGGGTTGTTTGTTGTCGGCCCGGGTTGTTTGTTGTCGGCCCGGGTTGTTTGTTGTCGGCCCGGGTTGTTTGTTGTCGGCCCGGGTTGTTTGTTGTCGGCCCGGGTTGTTTGTTGTCGGCCCGGGTTGTTTGTTGTCGGCCCGGGTTGTTTGTTGTCGGCCCGGGTTGTTTGTTGTCGGCCCGGGTTGTTTGTTGTCGGCCCGGGTTGTTTGTTGTCGGCCCGGGTTGTTTGTTGTCGGCCCGGGTTGTTTGTTGTCGGCCCGGGTTGTTTGTTGTCGGCCCGGGTTGTTTGTTGTCGGCCCGGGTTGTTTGTTGTCGGCCCGGGTTGTTTGTTGTCGGCCCGGGTTGTTTGTTGTCGGCCCGGGTTGTTTGTTGTCGGCCCGGGTTGTTTGTTGTCGGCCCGGGTTGTTTGTTGTCGGCCCGGGTTGTTTGTTGTCGGCCCGGGTTGTTTGTTGTCGGCCCGGGTTGTTTGTTGTCGGCCCGGGTTGTTTGTTGTCGGCCCGGGTTGTTTGTTGTCGGCCCGGGTTGTTTGTTGTCGGCCCGGGTTGTTTGTTGTCGGCCCGGGTTGTTTGTTGTCGGCCCGGGTTGTTTGTTGTCGGCCCGGGTTGTTTGTTGTCGGCCCGGGTTGTTTGTTGTCGGCCCGGGTTGTTTGTTGTCGGCCCGGGTTGTTTGTTGTCGGCCCGGGTTGTTTGTTGTCGGCCCGGGTTGTTTGTTGTCGGCCCGGGTTGTTTGTTGTCGGCCCGGGTTGTTTGTTGTCGGCCCGGGTTGTTTGTTGTCGGCCCGGGTTGTTTGTTGTCGGCCCGGGTTGTTTGTTGTCGGCCCGGGTTGTTTGTTGTCGGCCCGGGTTGTTTGTTGTCGGCCCGGGTTGTTTGTTGTCGGCCCGGGTTGTTTGTTGTCGGCCCGGGTTGTTTGTTGTCGGCCCGGGTTGTTTGTTGTCGGCCCGGGTTGTTTGTTGTCGGCCCGGGTTGTTTGTTGTCGGCCCGGGTTGTTTGTTGTCGGCCCGGGTTGTTTGTTGTCGGCCCGGGTTGTTTGTTGTCGGCCCGGGTTGTTTGTTGTCGGCCCGGGTTGTTTGTTGTCGGCCCGGGTTGTTTGTTGTCGGCCCGGGTTGTTTGTTGTCGGCCCGGGTTGTTTGTTGTCGGCCCGGGTTGTTTGTTGTCGGCCCGGGTTGTTTGTTGTCGGCCCGGGTTGTTTGTTGTCGGCCCGGGTTGTTTGTTGTCGGCCCGGGTTGTTTGTTGTCGGCCCGGGTTGTTTGTTGTCGGCCCGGGTTGTTTGTTGTCGGCCCGGGTTGTTTGTTGTCGGCCCGGGTTGTTTGTTGTCGGCCCGGGTTGTTTGTTGTCGGCCCGGGTTGTTTGTTGTCGGCCCGGGTTGTTTGTTGTCGGCCCGGGTTGTTTGTTGTCGGCCCGGGTTGTTTGTTGTCGGCCCGGGTTGTTTGTTGTCGGCCCGGGTTGTTTGTTGTCGGCCCGGGTTGTTTGTTGTCGGCCCGGGTTGTTTGTTGTCGGCCCGGGTTGTTTGTTGTCGGCCCGGGTTGTTTGTTGTCGGCCCGGGTTGTTTGTTGTCGGCCCGGGTTGTTTGTTGTCGGCCCGGGTTGTTTGTTGTCGGCCCGGGTTGTTTGTTGTCGGCCCGGGTTGTTTGTTGTCGGCCCGGGTTGTTTGTTGTCGGCCCGGGTTGTTTGTTGTCGGCCCGGGTTGTTTGTTGTCGGCCCGGGTTGTTTGTTGTCGGCCCGGGTTGTTTGTTGTCGGCCCGGGTTGTTTGTTGTCGGCCCGGGTTGTTTGTTGTCGGCCCGGGTTGTTTGTTGTCGGCCCGGGTTGTTTGTTGTCGGCCCGGGTTGTTTGTTGTCGGCCCGGGTTGTTTGTTGTCGGCCCGGGTTGTTTGTTGTCGGCCCGGGTTGTTTGTTGTCGGCCCGGGTTGTTTGTTGTCGGCCCGGGTTGTTTGTTGTCGGCCCGGGTTGTTTGTTGTCGGCCCGGGTTGTTTGTTGTCGGCCCGGGTTGTTTGTTGTCGGCCCGGGTTGTTTGTTGTCGGCCCGGGTTGTTTGTTGTCGGCCCGGGTTGTTTGTTGTCGGCCCGGGTTGTTTGTTGTCGGCCCGGGTTGTTTGTTGTCGGCCCGGGTTGTTTGTTGTCGGCCCGGGTTGTTTGTTGTCGGCCCGGGTTGTTTGTTGTCGGCCCGGGTTGTTTGTTGTCGGCCCGGGTTGTTTGTTGTCGGCCCGGGTTGTTTGTTGTCGGCCCGGGTTGTTTGTTGTCGGCCCGGGTTGTTTGTTGTCGGCCCGGGTTGTTTGTTGTCGGCCCGGGTTGTTTGTTGTCGGCCCGGGTTGTTTGTTGTCGGCCCGGGTTGTTTGTTGTCGGCCCGGGTTGTTTGTTGTCGGCCCGGGTTGTTTGTTGTCGGCCCGGGTTGTTTGTTGTCGGCCCGGGTTGTTTGTTGTCGGCCCGGGTTGTTTGTTGTCGGCCCGGGTTGTTTGTTGTCGGCCCGGGTTGTTTGTTGTCGGCCCGGGTTGTTTGTTGTCGGCCCGGGTTGTTTGTTGTCGGCCCGGGTTGTTTGTTGTCGGCCCGGGTTGTTTGTTGTCGGCCCGGGTTGTTTGTTGTCGGCCCGGGTTGTTTGTTGTCGGCCCGGGTTGTTTGTTGTCGGCCCGGGTTGTTTGTTGTCGGCCCGGGTTGTTTGTTGTCGGCCCGGGTTGTTTGTTGTCGGCCCGGGTTGTTTGTTGTCGGCCCGGGTTGTTTGTTGTCGGCCCGGGTTGTTTGTTGTCGGCCCGGGTTGTTTGTTGTCGGCCCGGGTTGTTTGTTGTCGGCCCGGGTTGTTTGTTGTCGGCCCGGGTTGTTTGTTGTCGGCCCGGGTTGTTTGTTGTCGGCCCGGGTTGTTTGTTGTCGGCCCGGGTTGTTTGTTGTCGGCCCGGGTTGTTTGTTGTCGGCCCGGGTTGTTTGTTGTCGGCCCGGGTTGTTTGTTGTCGGCCCGGGTTGTTTGTTGTCGGCCCGGGTTGTTTGTTGTCGGCCCGGGTTGTTTGTTGTCGGCCCGGGTTGTTTGTTGTCGGCCCGGGTTGTTTGTTGTCGGCCCGGGTTGTTTGTTGTCGGCCCGGGTTGTTTGTTGTCGGCCCGGGTTGTTTGTTGTCGGCCCGGGTTGTTTGTTGTCGGCCCGGGTTGTTTGTTGTCGGCCCGGGTTGTTTGTTGTCGGCCCGGGTTGTTTGTTGTCGGCCCGGGTTGTTTGTTGTCGGCCCGGGTTGTTTGTTGTCGGCCCGGGTTGTTTGTTGTCGGCCCGGGTTGTTTGTTGTCGGCCCGGGTTGTTTGTTGTCGGCCCGGGTTGTTTGTTGTCGGCCCGGGTTGTTTGTTGTCGGCCCGGGTTGTTTGTTGTCGGCCCGGGTTGTTTGTTGTCGGCCCGGGTTGTTTGTTGTCGGCCCGGGTTGTTTGTTGTCGGCCCGGGTTGTTTGTTGTCGGCCCGGGTTGTTTGTTGTCGGCCCGGGTTGTTTGTTGTCGGCCCGGGTTGTTTGTTGTCGGCCCGGGTTGTTTGTTGTCGGCCCGGGTTGTTTGTTGTCGGCCCGGGTTGTTTGTTGTCGGCCCGGGTTGTTTGTTGTCGGCCCGGGTTGTTTGTTGTCGGCCCGGGTTGTTTGTTGTCGGCCCGGGTTGTTTGTTGTCGGCCCGGGTTGTTTGTTGTCGGCCCGGGTTGTTTGTTGTCGGCCCGGGTTGTTTGTTGTCGGCCCGGGTTGTTTGTTGTCGGCCCGGGTTGTTTGTTGTCGGCCCGGGTTGTTTGTTGTCGGCCCGGGTTGTTTGTTGTCGGCCCGGGTTGTTTGTTGTCGGCCCGGGTTGTTTGTTGTCGGCCCGGGTTGTTTGTTGTCGGCCCGGGTTGTTTGTTGTCGGCCCGGGTTGTTTGTTGTCGGCCCGGGTTGTTTGTTGTCGGCCCGGGTTGTTTGTTGTCGGCCCGGGTTGTTTGTTGTCGGCCCGGGTTGTTTGTTGTCGGCCCGGGTTGTTTGTTGTCGGCCCGGGTTGTTTGTTGTCGGCCCGGGTTGTTTGTTGTCGGCCCGGGTTGTTTGTTGTCGGCCCGGGTTGTTTGTTGTCGGCCCGGGTTGTTTGTTGTCGGCCCGGGTTGTTTGTTGTCGGCCCGGGTTGTTTGTTGTCGGCCCGGGTTGTTTGTTGTCGGCCCGGGTTGTTTGTTGTCGGCCCGGGTTGTTTGTTGTCGGCCCGGGTTGTTTGTTGTCGGCCCGGGTTGTTTGTTGTCGGCCCGGGTTGTTTGTTGTCGGCCCGGGTTGTTTGTTGTCGGCCCGGGTTGTTTGTTGTCGGCCCGGGTTGTTTGTTGTCGGCCCGGGTTGTTTGTTGTCGGCCCGGGTTGTTTGTTGTCGGCCCGGGTTGTTTGTTGTCGGCCCGGGTTGTTTGTTGTCGGCCCGGGTTGTTTGTTGTCGGCCCGGGTTGTTTGTTGTCGGCCCGGGTTGTTTGTTGTCGGCCCGGGTTGTTTGTTGTCGGCCCGGGTTGTTTGTTGTCGGCCCGGGTTGTTTGTTGTCGGCCCGGGTTGTTTGTTGTCGGCCCGGGTTGTTTGTTGTCGGCCCGGGTTGTTTGTTGTCGGCCCGGGTTGTTTGTTGTCGGCCCGGGTTGTTTGTTGTCGGCCCGGGTTGTTTGTTGTCGGCCCGGGTTGTTTGTTGTCGGCCCGGGTTGTTTGTTGTCGGCCCGGGTTGTTTGTTGTCGGCCCGGGTTGTTTGTTGTCGGCCCGGGTTGTTTGTTGTCGGCCCGGGTTGTTTGTTGTCGGCCCGGGTTGTTTGTTGTCGGCCCGGGTTGTTTGTTGTCGGCCCGGGTTGTTTGTTGTCGGCCCGGGTTGTTTGTTGTCGGCCCGGGTTGTTTGTTGTCGGCCCGGGTTGTTTGTTGTCGGCCCGGGTTGTTTGTTGTCGGCCCGGGTTGTTTGTTGTCGGCCCGGGTTGTTTGTTGTCGGCCCGGGTTGTTTGTTGTCGGCCCGGGTTGTTTGTTGTCGGCCCGGGTTGTTTGTTGTCGGCCCGGGTTGTTTGTTGTCGGCCCGGGTTGTTTGTTGTCGGCCCGGGTTGTTTGTTGTCGGCCCGGGTTGTTTGTTGTCGGCCCGGGTTGTTTGTTGTCGGCCCGGGTTGTTTGTTGTCGGCCCGGGTTGGTTGTTTGTTGTCGGCCCGGGTTGTTTGTTGTCGGCCCGGGTTGTTTGTTGTCGGCCCGGGTTGTTTGTTGTCGGCCCGGGTTGTTTGTTGTCGGCCCGGGTTGTTTGTTGTCGGCCCGGGTTGTTTGTTGTCGGCCCGGGTTGTTTGTTGTCGGCCCGGGTTGTTTGTTGTCGGCCCGGGTTGTTTGTTGTCGGCCCGGGTTGTTTGTTGTCGGCCCGGGTTGTTTGTTTGTCGGCCCCGGGTTGGTTGTTGTCGGCCCGGGTTGTTTGTTGTCGGCCCGGGTTGTTTGTTGTCGGCCCGGGTTGTTTGTTGTCGGCCCGGGTTGTTTGTTGTCGGCCCGGGTTGTTTGTTGTCGGCCCGGGTTGTTTGTTGTCGGCCCGGGTTGTTTGTTGTCGGCCCGGGTTGTTTGTTGTCGGCCCGGGTTGTTTGTTGTCGGCCCGGGTTGTTTGTTGTCGGCCCGGGTTGTTTGTTGTCGGCCCGGGTTGTTTGTTGTCGGCCGGGTTGTTTGTTGTCGGCCCGGGTTGTTTGTTGTCGGCCCGGGTTGTTTGTTGTCGGCCCGGTTGTTTGTTGTCGGCCCGGGTTGTTTGTTGTCCGGGTTGGTTGTTGTCGGCCCGGGTTGGTTGTTGTCGGCCCGGGTTGGTTGTTGTCGGCCCGGGTTGGTTGTTGTCGGCCCGGGTTGGTTGTTGTCGGCCCGGGTTGGTTGTTGTCGGCCCGGGTTGGTTGTTGTCGGCCCGGGTTGGTTGTTGTCGGCCCGGGTTGGTTGTTGTCGGCCCGGGTTGGTTGTTGTCGGCCCGGGTTGGTTGTTGTCGGCCCGGGTTGGTTGTTGTCGGCCCGGGTTGGTTGTTGTCGGCCCGGGTTGGTTGTTGTCGGCCCGGGTTGGTTGTTGTCGGCCCGGGTTGGTTGTTGTCGGCCCGGGTTGGTTGTTGTCGGCCCGGGTTGGTTGTTGTCGGCCCGGGTTGGTTGTTGTCGGCCCGGGTTGGTTGTTGTCGGCCCGGGTTGGTTGTTGTCGGCCCGGGTTGGTTGTTGTCGGCCCGGGTTGGTTGTTGTCGGCCCGGGTTGGTTGTTGTCGGCCCGGGTTGGTTGTTGTCGGCCCGGGTTGGTTGTTGTCGGCCCGGGTTGGTTGTTGTCGGCCCGGGTTGGTTGTTGTCGGCCCGGGTTGGTTGTTGTCGGCCCGGGTTGGTTGTTGTCGGCCCGGGTTGGTTGTTGTCGGCCCGGGTTGGTTGTTGTCGGCCCGGGTTGGTTGTTGTCGGCCCGGGTTGGTTGTTGTCGGCCCGGGTTGGTTGTTGTCGGCCCGGGTTGGTTGTTGTCGGCCCGGGTTGGTTGTTGTCGGCCCGGGTTGGTTGTTGTCGGCCCGGGTTGGTTGTTGTCGGCCCGGGTTGGTTGTTGTCGGCCCGGGTTGGTTGTTGTCGGCCCGGGTTGGTTGTTGTCGGCCCGGGTTGGTTGTTGTCGGCCCGGGTTGGTTGTTGTCGGCCCGGGTTGGTTGTTGTCGGCCCGGGTTGGTTGTTGTCGGCCCGGGTTGGTTGTTGTCGGCCCGGGTTGGTTGTTGTCGGCCCGGGTTGGTTGTTGTCGGCCCGGGTTGGTTGTTGTCGGCCCGGGTTGGTTGTTGTCGGCCCGGGTTGGTTGTTGTCGGCCCGGGTTGGTTGTTGTCGGCCCGGGTTGGTTGTTGTCGGCCCGGGTTGGTTGTTGTCGGCCCGGGTTGGTTGTTGTCGGCCCGGGTTGGTTGTTGTCGGCCCGGGTTGGTTGTTGTCGGCCCGGGTTGGTTGTTGTCGGCCCGGGTTGGTTGTTGTCGGCCCGGGTTGTGTTGTCGGCCCGGGTTGGTTGTTGTCGGCCCGGGTTGGTTGTTGTCGGCCCGGGTTGGTTGTTGTCGGCCCGGGTTGGTTGTTGTCGGCCCGGGTTGGTTGTTGTCGGCCCGGGTTGGTTGTTGTCGGCCCGGGTTGGTTGTTGTCGGCCCGGGTTGGTTGTTGTCGGCCCGGGTTGGTTGTTGTCGGCCCGGGTTGGTTGTTGTCGGCCCGGGTTGGTTGTTGTCGGCCCGGGTTGGTTGTTGTCGGCCCGGGTTGGTTGTTGTCGGCCCGGGTTGGTTGTTGTCGGCCCGGGTTGGTTGTTGTCGGCCCGGGTTGGTTGTTGTCGGCCCGGGTTGGTTGTTGTCGGCCCGGGTTGGTTGTTGTCGGCCCGGGTTGGTTGTTGTCGGCCCGGGTTGGTTGTTGTCGGCCCGGGTTGGTTGTTGTCGGCCCGGGTTGGTTGTTGTCGGCCCGGGTTGGTTGTTGTCGGCCCGGGTTGGTTGTTGTCGGCCCGGGTTGGTTGTTGTCGGCCCGGGTTGGTTGTTGTCGGCCCGGGTTGGTTGTTGTCGGCCCGGGTTGGTTGTTGTCGGCCCGGGTTGGTTGTTGTCGGCCCGGGTTGGTTGTTGTCGGCCCGGGTTGGTTGTTGTCGGCCCGGGTTGGTTGTTGTCGGCCCGGGTTGGTTGTTGTCGGCCCGGGTTGGTTGTTGTCGGCCCGGGTTGGTTGTTGTCGGCCCGGGTTGGTTGTTGTCGGCCCGGGTTGGTTGTTGTCGGCCCGGGTTGGTTGTTGTCGGCCCGGGTTGGTTGTTGTCGGCCCGGGTTGGTTGTTGTCGGCCCGGGTTGGTTGTTGTCGGCCCGGGTTGGTTGTTGTCGGCCCGGGTTGGTTGTTGTCGGCCCGGGTTGGTTGTTGTCGGCCCGGGTTGGTTGTTGTCGGCCCGGGTTGGTTGTTGTCGGCCCGGGTTGGTTGTTGTCGGCCCGGGTTGGTTGTTGTCGGCCCGGGTTGGTTGTTGTCGGCCCGGGTTGGTTGTTGTCGGCCCGGGTTGGTTGTTGTCGGCCCGGGTTGGTTGTTGTCGGCCCGGGTTGGTTGTTGTCGGCCCGGGTTGGTTGTTGTCGGCCCGGGTTGGTTGTTGTCGGCCCGGGTTGGTTGTTGTCGGCCCGGGTTGGTTGTTGTCGGCCCGGGTTGGTTGTTGTCGGCCCGGGTTGGTTGTTGTCGGCCCGGGTTGGTTGTTGTCGGCCCGGGTTGGTTGTTGTCGGCCCGGGTTGGTTGTTGTCGGCCCGGGTTGGTTGTTGTCGGCCCGGGTTGGTTGTTGTCGGCCCGGGTTGGTTGTTGTCGGCCCGGGGTTGGTTGTTGTCGGCCCGGGTTGGTTGTTGTCGGCCCGGGTTGGTTGTTGTCGGCCCGGGTTGGTTGTTGTCGGCCCGGGTTGGTTGTTGTCGGCCCGGGTTGGTTGTTGTCGGCCCGGGTTGGTTGTTGTCGGCCCGGGTTGGTTGTTGTCGGCCCGGGTTGGTTGTTGTCGGCCCGGGTTGGTTGTTGTCGGCCCGGGTTGGTTGTTGTCGGCCCGGGTTGGTTGTTGTCGGCCCGGGTTGGTTGTTGTCGGCCCGGGTTGGTTGTTGTCGGCCCGGGTTGGTTGTTGTCGGCCCGGGTTGGTTGTTGTCGGCCCGGGTTGGTTGTTGTCGGCCCGGGTTGGTTGTTGTCGGCCCGGGTTGGTTGTTGTCGGCCCGGGTTGGTTGTTGTCGGCCCGGGTTGGTTGTTGTCGGCCCGGGTTGGTTGTTGTCGGCCCGGGTTGGTTGTTGTCGGCCCGGGTTGGTTGTTGTCGGCCCGGGTTGGTTGTTGTCGGCCCGGGTTGGTTGTTGTCGGCCCGGGTTGGTTGTTGTCGGCCCGGGTTGGTTGTTGTCGGCCCGGGTTGGTTGTTGTCGGCCCGGGTTGGTTGTTGTCGGCCCGGGTTGGTTGTTGTCGGCCCGGGTTGGTTGTTGTCGGCCCGGGTTGGTTGTTGTCGGCCCGGGTTGGTTGTTGTCGGCCCGGGTTGGTTGTTGTCGGCCCGGGTTGGTTGTTGTCGGCCCGGGTTGGTTGTTGTCGGCCCGGGTTGGTTGTTGTCGGCCCGGGTTGGTTGTTGTCGGCCCGGGTTGGTTGTTGTCGGCCCGGGTTGGTTGTTGTCGGCCCGGGTTGGTTGTTGTCGGCCCGGGTTGGTTGTTGTCGGCCCGGGTTGGTTGTTGTCGGCCCGGGTTGGTTGTTGTCGGCCCGGGTTGGTTGTTGTCGGCCCGGGTTGGTTGTTGTCGGCCCGGGTTGGTTGTTGTCGGCCCGGGTTGGTTGTTGTCGGCCCGGGTTGGTTGTTGTCGGCCCGGGTTGGTTGTTGTCGGCCCGGGTTGGTTGTTGTCGGCCCGGGTTGGTTGTTGTCGGCCCGGGTTGGTTGTTGTCGGCCCGGGTTGGTTGTTGTCGGCCCGGGTTGGTTGTTGTCGGCCCGGGTTGGTTGTTGTCGGCCCGGGTTGGTTGTTGTCGGCCCGGGTTGGTTGTTGTCGGCCCGGGTTGGTTGTTGTCGGCCCGGGTTGGTTGTTGTCGGCCCGGGTTGGTTGTTGTCGGCCCGGGTTGGTTGTTGTCGGCCCGGGTTGGTTGTTGTCGGCCCGGGTTGGTTGTTGTCGGCCCGGGTTGGTTGTTGTCGGCCCGGGTTGGTTGTTGTCGGCCCGGGTTGGTTGTTGTCGGCCCGGGTTGGTTGTTGTCGGCCCGGGTTGGTTGTTGTCGGCCCGGGTTGGTTGTTGTCGGCCCGGGTTGGTTGTTGTCGGCCCGGGTTGGTTGTTGTCGGCCCGGGTTGGTTGTTGTCGGCCCGGGTTGGTTGTTGTCGGCCCGGGTTGGTTGTTGTCGGCCCGGGTTGGTTGTTGTCGGCCCGGGTTGGTTGTTGTCGGCCCGGGTTGGTTGTTGTCGGCCCGGGTTGGTTGTTGTCGGCCCGGGTTGGTTGTTGTCGGCCCGGGTTGGTTGTTGTCGGCCCGGGTTGGTTGTTGTCGGCCCGGGTTGGTTGTTGTCGGCCCGGGTTGGTTGTTGTCGGCCCGGGTTGGTTGTTGTCGGCCCGGGTTGGTTGTTGTCGGCCCGGGTTGGTTGTTGTCGGCCCGGGTTGGTTGTTGTCGGCCCGGGTTGGTTGTTGTCGGCCCGGGTTGGTTGTTGTCGGCCCGGGTTGGTTGTTGTCGGCCCGGGTTGGTTGTTGTCGGCCCGGGTTGGTTGTTGTCGGCCCGGGTTGGTTGTTGTCGGCCCGGGTTGGTTGTTGTCGGCCCGGGTTGGTTGTTGTCGGCCCGGGTTGGTTGTTGTCGGCCCGGGTTGGTTGTTGTCGGCCCGGGTTGGTTGTTGTCGGCCCGGGTTGGTTGTTGTCGGCCCGGGTTGGTTGTTGTCGGCCCGGGTTGGTTGTTGTCGGCCCGGGTTGGTTGTTGTCGGCCCGGGTTGGTTGTTGTCGGCCCGGGTTGGTTGTTGTCGGCCCGGGTTGGTTGTTGTCGGCCCGGGTTGGTTGTTGTCGGCCCGGGTTGGTTGTTGTCGGCCCGGGTTGGTTGTTGTCGGCCCGGGTTGGTTGTTGTCGGCCCGGGTTGGTTGTTGTCGGCCCGGGTTGGTTGTTGTCGGCCCGGGTTGGTTGTTGTCGGCCCGGGTTGGTTGTTGTCGGCCCGGGTTGGTTGTTGTCGGCCCGGGTTGGTTGTTGTCGGCCCGGGTTGGTTGTTGTCGGCCCGGGTTGGTTGTTGTCGGCCCGGGTTGGTTGTTGTCGGCCCGGGTTGGTTGTTGTCGGCCCGGGTTGGTTGTTGTCGGCCCGGGTTGGTTGTTGTCGGCCCGGGTTGGTTGTTGTCGGCCCGGGTTGGTTGTTGTCGGCCCGGGTTGGTTGTTGTCGGCCCGGGTTGGTTGTTGTCGGCCCGGGTTGGTTGTTGTCGGCCCGGGTTGGTTGTTGTCGGCCCGGGTTGGTTGTTGTCGGCCCGGGTTGGTTGTTGTCGGCCCGGGTTGGTTGTTGTCGGCCCGGGTTGGTTGTTGTCGGCCCGGGTTGGTTGTTGTCGGCCCGGGTTGGTTGTTGTCGGCCCGGGTTGGTTGTTGTCGGCCCGGGTTGGTTGTTGTCGGCCCGGGTTGGTTGTTGTCGGCCCGGGTTGGTTGTTGTCGGCCCGGGTTGGTTGTTGTCGGCCCGGGTTGGTTGTTGTCGGCCCGGGTTGGTTGTTGTCGGCCCGGGTTGGTTGTTGTCGGCCCGGGTTGGTTGTTGTCGGCCCGGGTTGGTTGTTGTCGGCCCGGGTTGGTTGTTGTCGGCCCGGGTTGGTTGTTGTCGGCCCGGGTTGGTTGTTGTCGGCCCGGGTTGGTTGTTGTCGGCCCGGGTTGGTTGTTGTCGGCCCGGGTTGGTTGTTGTCGGCCCGGGTTGGTTGTTGTCGGCCCGGGTTGGTTGTTGTCGGCCCGGGTTGGTTGTTGTCGGCCCGGGTTGGTTGTTGTCGGCCCGGGTTGGTTGTTGTCGGCCCGGGTTGGTTGTTGTCGGCCCGGGTTGGTTGTTGTCGGCCCGGGTTGGTTGTTGTCGGCCCGGGTTGGTTGTTGTCGGCCCGGGTTGGTTGTTGTCGGCCCGGGTTGGTTGTTGTCGGCCCGGGTTGGTTGTTGTCGGCCCGGGTTGGTTGTTGTCGGCCCGGGTTGGTTGTTGTCGGCCCGGGTTGGTTGTTGTCGGCCCGGGTTGGTTGTTGTCGGCCCGGGTTGGTTGTTGTCGGCCCGGGTTGGTTGTTGTCGGCCCGGGTTGGTTGTTGTCGGCCCGGGTTGGTTGTTGTCGGCCCGGGTTGGTTGTTGTCGGCCCGGGTTGGTTGTTGTCGGCCCGGGTTGGTTGTTGTCGGCCCGGGTTGGTTGTTGTCGGCCCGGGTTGGTTGTTGTCGGCCCGGGTTGGTTGTTGTCGGCCCGGGTTGGTTGTTGTCGGCCCGGGTTGGTTGTTGTCGGCCCGGGTTGGTTGTTGTCGGCCCGGGTTGGTTGTTGTCGGCCCGGGTTGGTTGTTGTCGGCCCGGGTTGGTTGTTGTCGGCCCGGGTTGGTTGTTGTCGGCCCGGGTTGGTTGTTGTCGGCCCGGGTTGGTTGTTGTCGGCCCGGGTTGGTTGTTGTCGGCCCGGGTTGGTTGTTGTCGGCCCGGGTTGGTTGTTGTCGGCCCGGGTTGGTTGTTGTCGGCCCGGGTTGGTTGTTGTCGGCCCGGGTTGGTTGTTGTCGGCCCGGGTTGGTTGTTGTCGGCCCGGGTTGGTTGTTGTCGGCCCGGGTTGGTTGTTGTCGGCCCGGGTTGGTTGTTGTCGGCCCGGGTTGGTTGTTGTCGGCCCGGGTTGGTTGTTGTCGGCCCGGGTTGGTTGTTGTCGGCCCGGGTTGGTTGTTGTCGGCCCGGGTTGGTTGTTGTCGGCCCGGGTTGGTTGTTGTCGGCCCGGGTTGGTTGTTGTCGGCCCGGGTTGGTTGTTGTCGGCCCGGGTTGGTTGTTGTCGGCCCGGGTTGGTTGTTGTCGGCCCGGGTTGGTTGTTGTCGGCCCGGGTTGGTTGTTGTCGGCCCGGGTTGGTTGTTGTCGGCCCGGGTTGGTTGTTGTCGGCCCGGGTTGGTTGTTGTCGGCCCGGGTTGGTTGTTGTCGGCCCGGGTTGGTTGTTGTCGGCCCGGGTTGGTTGTTGTCGGCCCGGGTTGGTTGTTGTCGGCCCGGGTTGGTTGTTGTCGGCCCGGGTTGGTTGTTGTCGGCCCGGGTTGGTTGTTGTCGGCCCGGGTTGGTTGTTGTCGGCCCGGGTTGGTTGTTGTCGGCCCGGGTTGGTTGTTGTCGGCCCGGGTTGGTTGTTGTCGGCCCGGGTTGGTTGTTGTCGGCCCGGGTTGGTTGTTGTCGGCCCGGGTTGGTTGTTGTCGGCCCGGGTTGGTTGTTGTCGGCCCGGGTTGGTTGTTGTCGGCCCGGGTTGGTTGTTGTCGGCCCGGGTTGGTTGTTGTCGGCCCGGGTTGGTTGTTGTCGGCCCGGGTTGGTTGTTGTCGGCCCGGGTTGGTTGTTGTCGGCCCGGGTTGGTTGTTGTCGGCCCGGGTTGGTTGTTGTCGGCCCGGGTTGGTTGTTGTCGGCCCGGGTTGGTTGTTGTCGGCCCGGGTTGGTTGTTGTCGGCCCGGGTTGGTTGTTGTCGGCCCGGGTTGGTTGTTGTCGGCCCGGGTTGGTTGTTGTCGGCCCGGGTTGGTTGTTGTCGGCCCGGGTTGGTTGTTGTCGGCCCGGGTTGGTTGTTGTCGGCCCGGGTTGGTTGTTGTCGGCCCGGGTTGGTTGTTGTCGGCCCGGGTTGGTTGTTGTCGGCCCGGGTTGGTTGTTGTCGGCCCGGGTTGGTTGTTGTCGGCCCGGGTTGGTTGTTGTCGGCCCGGGTTGGTTGTTGTCGGCCCGGGTTGGTTGTTGTCGGCCCGGGTTGGTTGTTGTCGGCCCGGGTTGGTTGTTGTCGGCCCGGGTTGGTTGTTGTCGGCCCGGGTTGGTTGTTGTCGGCCCGGGTTGGTTGTTGTCGGCCCGGGTTGGTTGTTGTCGGCCCGGGTTGGTTGTTGTCGGCCCGGGTTGGTTGTTGTCGGCCCGGGTTGGTTGTTGTCGGCCCGGGTTGGTTGTTGTCGGCCCGGGTTGGTTGTTGTCGGCCCGGGTTGGTTGTTGTCGGCCCGGGTTGGTTGTTGTCGGCCCGGGTTGGTTGTTGTCGGCCCGGGTTGGTTGTTGTCGGCCCGGGTTGGTTGTTGTCGGCCCGGGTTGGTTGTTGTCGGCCCGGGTTGGTTGTTGTCGGCCCGGGTTGGTTGTTGTCGGCCCGGGTTGGTTGTTGTCGGCCCGGGTTGGTTGTTGTCGGCCCGGGTTGGTTGTTGTCGGCCCGGGTTGGTTGTTGTCGGCCCGGGTTGGTTGTTGTCGGCCCGGGTTGGTTGTTGTCGGCCCGGGTTGGTTGTTGTCGGCCCGGGTTGGTTGTTGTCGGCCCGGGTTGGTTGTTGTCGGCCCGGGTTGGTTGTTGTCGGCCCGGGTTGGTTGTTGTCGGCCCGGGTTGGTTGTTGTCGGCCCGGGTTGGTTGTTGTCGGCCCGGGTTGGTTGTTGTCGGCCCGGGTTGGTTGTTGTCGGCCCGGGTTGGTTGTTGTCGGCCCGGGTTGGTTGTTGTCGGCCCGGGTTGGTTGTTGTCGGCCCGGGTTGGTTGTTGTCGGCCCGGGTTGGTTGTTGTCGGCCCGGGTTGGTTGTTGTCGGCCCGGGTTGGTTGTTGTCGGCCCGGGTTGGTTGTTGTCGGCCCGGGTTGGTTGTTGTCGGCCCGGGTTGGTTGTTGTCGGCCCGGGTTGGTTGTTGTCGGCCCGGGTTGGTTGTTGTCGGCCCGGGTTGGTTGTGGTTGTTGTCGGCCCGGGTTGGTTGTTGTCGGCCCGGGTTGGTTGTTGTCGGCCCGGGTTGGTTGTTGTCGGCCCGGGTTGGTTGTTGTCGGCCCGGGTTGGTTGTTGTCGGCCCGGGTTGGTTGTTGTCGGCCCGGGTTGGTTGTTGTCGGCCCGGGTTGGTTGTTGTCGGCCCGGGTTGGTTGTTGTCGGCCCGGGTTGGTTGTTGTCGGCCCGGGTTGGTTGTTGTCGGCCCGGGTTGGTTGTTGTCGGCCCGGGTTGGTTGTTGTCGGCCCGGGTTGGTTGTTGTCGGCCCGGGTTGGTTGTTGTCGGCCCGGGTTGGTTGTTGTCGGCCCGGGTTGGTTGTTGTCGGCCCGGGTTGGTTGTTGTCGGCCCGGGTTGGTTGTTGTCGGCCCGGGTTGGTTGTTGTCGGCCCGGGTTGGTTGTTGTCGGCCCGGGTTGGTTGTTGTCGGCCCGGGTTGGTTGTTGTCGGCCCGGGTTGGTTGTTGTCGGCCCGGGTTGGTTGTTGTCGGCCCGGGTTGGTTGTTGTCGGCCCGGGTTGGTTGTTGTCGGCCCGGGTTGGTTGTTGTCGGCCCGGGTTGGTTGTTGTCGGCCCGGGTTGGTTGTTGTCGGCCCGGGTTGGTTGTTGTCGGCCCGGGTTGGTTGTTGTCGGCCCGGGTTGGTTGTTGTCGGCCCGGGTTGGTTGTTGTCGGCCCGGGTTGGTTGTTGTCGGCCCGGGTTGGTTGTTGTCGGCCCGGGTTGGTTGTTGTCGGCCCGGGTTGGTTGTTGTCGGCCCGGGTTGGTTGTTGTCGGCCCGGGTTGGTTGTTGTCGGCCCGGGTTGGTTGTTGTCGGCCCGGGTTGGTTGTTGTCGGCCCGGGTTGGTTGTTGTCGGCCCGGGTTGGTTGTTGTCGGCCCGGGTTGGTTGTTGTCGGCCCGGGTTGGTTGTTGTCGGCCCGGGTTGGTTGTTGTCGGCCCGGGTTGGTTGTTGTCGGCCCGGGTTGGTTGTTGTCGGCCCGGGTTGGTTGTTGTCGGCCCGGGTTGGTTGTTGTCGGCCCGGGTTGGTTGTTGTCGGCCCGGGTTGGTTGTTGTCGGCCCGGGTTGGTTGTTGTCGGCCCGGGTTGGTTGTTGTCGGCCCGGGTTGGTTGTTGTCGGCCCGGGTTGGTTGTTGTCGGCCCGGGTTGGTTGTTGTCGGCCCGGGTTGGTTGTTGTCGGCCCGGGTTGGTTGTTGTCGGCCCGGGTTGGTTGTTGTCGGCCCGGGTTGGTTGTTGTCGGCCCGGGTTGGTTGTTGTCGGCCCGGGTTGGTTGTTGTCGGCCCGGGTTGGTTGTTGTCGGCCCGGGTTGGTTGTTGTCGGCCCGGGTTGGTTGTTGTCGGCCCGGGTTGGTTGTTGTCGGCCCGGGTTGGTTGTTGTCGGCCCGGGTTGGTTGTTGTCGGCCCGGGTTGGTTGTTGTCGGCCCGGGTTGGTTGTTGTCGGCCCGGGTTGGTTGTTGTCGGCCCGGGTTGGTTGTTGTCGGCCCGGGTTGGTTGTTGTCGGCCCGGGTTGGTTGTTGTCGGCCCGGGTTGGTTGTTGTCGGCCCGGGTTGGTTGTTGTCGGCCCGGGTTGGTTGTTGTCGGCCCGGGTTGGTTGTTGTCGGCCCGGGTTGGTTGTTGTCGGCCCGGGTTGGTTGTTGTCGGCCCGGGTTGGTTGTTGTCGGCCCGGGTTGGTTGTTGTCGGCCCGGGTTGGTTGTTGTCGGCCCGGGTTGGTTGTTGTCGGCCCGGGTTGGTTGTTGTCGGCCCGGGTTGGTTGTTGTCGGCCCGGGTTGGTTGTTGTCGGCCCGGGTTGGTTGTTGTCGGCCCGGGTTGGTTGTTGTCGGCCCGGGTTGGTTGTTGTCGGCCCGGGTTGGTTGTTGTCGGCCCGGGTTGGTTGTTGTCGGCCCGGGTTGGTTGTTGTCGGCCCGGGTTGGTTGTTGTCGGCCCGGGTTGGTTGTTGTCGGCCCGGGTTGGTTGTTGTCGGCCCGGGTTGGTTGTTGTCGGCCCGGGTTGGTTGTTGTCGGCCCGGGTTGGTTGTTGTCGGCCCGGGTTGGTTGTTGTCGGCCCGGGTTGGTTGTTGTCGGCCCGGGTTGGTTGTTGTCGGCCCGGGTTGGTTGTTGTCGGCCCGGGTTGGTTGTTGTCGGCCCGGGTTGGTTGTTGTCGGCCCGGGTTGGTTGTTGTCGGCCCGGGTTGGTTGTTGTCGGCCCGGGTTGGTTGTTGTCGGCCCGGGTTGGTTGTTGTCGGCCCGGGTTGGTTGTTGTCGGCCCGGGTTGGTTGTTGTCGGCCCGGGTTGGTTGTTGTCGGCCCGGGTTGGTTGTTGTCGGCCCGGGTTGGTTGTTGTCGGCCCGGGTTGGTTGTTGTCGGCCCGGGTTGGTTGTTGTCGGCCCGGGTTGGTTGTTGTCGGCCCGGGTTGGTTGTTGTCGGCCCGGGTTGGTTGTTGTCGGCCCGGGTTGGTTGTTGTCGGCCCGGGTTGGTTGTTGTCGGCCCGGGTTGGTTGTTGTCGGCCCGGGTTGGTTGTTGTCGGCCCGGGTTGGTTGTTGTCGGCCCGGGTTGGTTGTTGTCGGCCCGGGTTGGTTGTTGTCGGCCCGGGTTGGTTGTTGTCGGCCCGGGTTGGTTGTTGTCGGCCCGGGTTGGTTGTTGTCGGCCCGGGTTGGTTGTTGTCGGCCCGGGTTGGTTGTTGTCGGCCCGGGTTGGTTGTTGTCGGCCCGGGTTGGTTGTTGTCGGCCCGGGTTGGTTGTTGTCGGCCCGGGTTGGTTGTTGTCGGCCCGGGTTGGTTGTTGTCGGCCCGGGTTGGTTGTTGTCGGCCCGGGTTGGTTGTTGTCGGCCCGGGTTGGTTGTTGTCGGCCCGGGTTGGTTGTTGTCGGCCCGGGTTGGTTGTTGTCGGCCCGGGTTGGTTGTTGTCGGCCCGGGTTGGTTGTTGTCGGCCCGGGTTGGTTGTTGTCGGCCCGGGTTGGTTGTTGTCGGCCCGGGTTGGTTGTTGTCGGCCCGGGTTGGTTGTTGTCGGCCCGGGTTGGTTGTTGTCGGCCCGGGTTGGTTGTTGTCGGCCCGGGTTGGTTGTTGTCGGCCCGGGTTGGTTGTTGTCGGCCCGGGTTGGTTGTTGTCGGCCCGGGTTGGTTGTTGTCGGCCCGGGTTGGTTGTTGTCGGCCCGGGTTGGTTGTTGTCGGCCCGGGTTGGTTGTTGTCGGCCCGGGTTGGTTGTTGTCGGCCCGGGTTGGTTGTTGTCGGCCCGGGTTGGTTGTTGTCGGCCCGGGTTGGTTGTTGTCGGCCCGGGTTGGTTGTTGTCGGCCCGGGTTGGTTGTTGTCGGCCCGGGTTGGTTGTTGTCGGCCCGGGTTGGTTGTTGTCGGCCCGGGTTGGTTGTTGTCGGCCCGGGTTGGTTGTTGTCGGCCCGGGTTGGTTGTTGTCGGCCCGGGTTGGTTGTTGTCGGCCCGGGTTGGTTGTTGTCGGCCCGGGTTGGTTGTTGTCGGCCCGGGTTGGTTGTTGTCGGCCCGGGTTGGTTGTTGTCGGCCCGGGTTGGTTGTTGTCGGCCCGGGTTGGTTGTTGTCGGCCCGGGTTGGTTGTTGTCGGCCCGGGTTGGTTGTTGTCGGCCCGGGTTGGTTGTTGTCGGCCCGGGTTGGTTGTTGTCGGCCCGGGTTGGTTGTTGTCGGCCCGGGTTGGTTGTTGTCGGCCCGGGTTGGTTGTTGTCGGCCCGGGTTGGTTGTTGTCGGCCCGGGTTGGTTGTTGTCGGCCCGGGTTGGTTGTTGTCGGCCCGGGTTGGTTGTTGTCGGCCCGGGTTGGTTGTTGTCGGCCCGGGTTGGTTGTTGTCGGCCCGGGTTGGTTGTTGTCGGCCCGGGTTGGTTGTTGTCGGCCCGGGTTGGTTGTTGTCGGCCCGGGTTGGTTGTTGTCGGCCCGGGTTGGTTGTTGTCGGCCCGGGTTGGTTGTTGTCGGCCCGGGTTGGTTGTTGTCGGCCCGGGTTGGTTGTTGTCGGCCCGGGTTGGTTGTTGTCGGCCCGGGTTGGTTGTTGTCGGCCCGGGTTGGTTGTTGTCGGCCCGGGTTGGTTGTTGTCGGCCCGGGTTGGTTGTTGTCGGCCCGGGTTGGTTGTTGTCGGCCCGGGTTGGTTGTTGTCGGCCCGGGTTGGTTGTTGTCGGCCCGGGTTGGTTGTTGTCGGCCCGGGTTGGTTGTTGTCGGCCCGGGTTGGTTGTTGTCGGCCCGGGTTGGTTGTTGTCGGCCCGGGTTGGTTGTTGTCGGCCCGGGTTGGTTGTTGTCGGCCCGGGTTGGTTGTTGTCGGCCCGGGTTGGTTGTTGTCGGCCCGGGTTGGTTGTTGTCGGCCCGGGTTGGTTGTTGTCGGCCCGGGTTGGTTGTTGTCGGTTGGTTGTCGGCCCGGGTTGGTTGTTGTCGGCCCGGGTTGGTTGTTGTCGGCCCGGGTTGGTTGTTGTCGGCCCGGGTTGGTTGTTGTCGGCCCGGGTTGGTTGTTGTCGGCCCGGGTTGGTTGTTGTCGGCCCGGGTTGGTTGTTGTCGGCCCGGGTTGGTTGTTGTCGGCCCGGGTTGGTTGTTGTCGGCCCGGGTTGGTTGTTGTCGGCCCGGGTTGGTTGTTGTCGGCCCGGGTTGGTTGTTGTCGGCCCGGGTTGGTTGTTGTCGGCCCGGGTTGGTTGTTGTCGGCCCGGGTTGGTTGTTGTCGGCCCGGGTTGGTTGTTGTCGGCCCGGGTTGGTTGTTGTCGGCCCGGGTTGGTTGTTGTCGGCCCGGGTTGGTTGTTGTCGGCCCGGGTTGGTTGTTGTCGGCCCGGGTTGGTTGTTGTCGGCCCGGGTTGGTTGTTGTCGGCCCGGGTTGGTTGTTGTCGGCCCGGGTTGGTTGTTGTCGGCCCGGGTTGGTTGTTGTCGGCCCGGGTTGGTTGTTGTCGGCCCGGGTTGGTTGTTGTCGGCCCGGGTTGGTTGTTGTCGGCCCGGGTTGGTTGTTGTCGGCCCGGGTTGGTTGTTGTCGGCCCGGGTTGGTTGTTGTCGGCCCGGGTTGGTTGTTGTCGGCCCGGGTTGGTTGTTGTCGGCCCGGGTTGGTTGTTGTCGGCCCGGGTTGGTTGTTGTCGGCCCGGGTTGGTTGTTGTCGGCCCGGGTTGGTTGTTGTCGGCCCGGGTTGGTTGTTGTCGGCCCGGGTTGGTTGTTGTCGGCCCGGGTTGGTTGTTGTCGGCCCGGGTTGGTTGTTGTCGGCCCGGGTTGGTTGTTGTCGGCCCGGGTTGGTTGTTGTCGGCCCGGGTTGGTTGTTGTCGGCCCGGGTTGGTTGTTGTCGGCCCGGGTTGGTTGTTGTCGGCCCGGGTTGGTTGTTGTCGGCCCGGGTTGGTTGTTGTCGGCCCGGGTTGGTTGTTGTCGGCCCGGGTTGGTTGTTGTCGGCCCGGGTTGGTTGTTGTCGGCCCGGGTTGGTTGTTGTCGGCCCGGGTTGGTTGTTGTCGGCCCGGGTTGGTTGTTGTCGGCCCGGGTTGGTTGTTGTCGGCCCGGGTTGGTTGTTGTCGGCCCGGGTTGGTTGTTGTCGGCCCGGGTTGGTTGTTGTCGGCCCGGGTTGGTTGTTGTCGGCCCGGGTTGGTTGTTGTCGGCCCGGGTTGGTTGTTGTCGGCCCGGGTTGGTTGTTGTCGGCCCGGGTTGGTTGTTGTCGGCCCGGGTTGGTTGTTGTCGGCCCGGGTTGGTTGTTGTCGGCCCGGGTTGGTTGTTGTCGGCCCGGGTTGGTTGTTGTCGGCCCGGGTTGGTTGTTGTCGGCCCGGGTTGGTTGTTGTCGGCCCGGGTTGGTTGTTGTCGGCCCGGGTTGGTTGTTGTCGGCCCGGGTTGGTTGTTGTCGGCCCGGGTTGGTTGTTGTCGGCCCGGGTTGGTTGTTGTCGGCCCGGGTTGGTTGTTGTCGGCCCGGGTTGGTTGTTGTCGGCCCGGGTTGGTTGTTGTCGGCCCGGGTTGGTTGTTGTCGGCCCGGGTTGGTTGTTGTCGGCCCGGGTTGGTTGTTGTCGGCCCGGGTTGGTTGTTGTCGGCCCGGGTTGGTTGTTGTCGGCCCGGGTTGGTTGTTGTCGGCCCGGGTTGGTTGTTGTCGGCCCGGGTTGGTTGTTGTCGGCCCGGGTTGGTTGTTGTCGGCCCGGGTTGGTTGTTGTCGGCCCGGGTTGGTTGTTGTCGGCCCGGGTTGGTTGTTGTCGGCCCGGGTTGGTTGTTGTCGGCCCGGGTTGGTTGTTGTCGGCCCGGGTTGGTTGTTGTCGGCCCGGGTTGGTTGTTGTCGGCCCGGGTTGGTTGTTGTCGGCCCGGGTTGGTTGTTGTCGGCCCGGGTTGGTTGTTGTCGGCCCGGGTTGGTTGTTGTCGGCCCGGGTTGGTTGTTGTCGGCCCGGGTTGGTTGTTGTCGGCCCGGGTTGGTTGTTGTCGGCCCGGGTTGGTTGTTGTCGGCCCGGGTTGGTTGTTGTCGGCCCGGGTTGGTTGTTGTCGGCCCGGGTTGGTTGTTGTCGGCCCGGGTTGGTTGTTGTCGGCCCGGGTTGGTTGTTGTCGGCCCGGGTTGGTTGTTGTCGGCCCGGGTTGGTTGTTGTCGGCCCGGGTTGGTTGTTGTCGGCCCGGGTTGGTTGTTGTCGGCCCGGGTTGGTTGTTGTCGGCCCGGGTTGGTTGTTGTCGGCCCGGGTTGGTTGTTGTCGGCCCGGGTTGGTTGTTGTCGGCCCGGGTTGGTTGTTGTCGGCCCGGGTTGGTTGTTGTCGGCCCGGGTTGGTTGTTGTCGGCCCGGGTTGGTTGTTGTCGGCCCGGGTTGGTTGTTGTCGGCCCGGGTTGGTTGTTGTCGGCCCGGGTTGGTTGTTGTCGGCCCGGGTTGGTTGTTGTCGGCCCGGGTTGGTTGTTGTCGGCCCGGGTTGGTTGTTGTCGGCCCGGGTTGGTTGTTGTCGGCCCGGGTTGGTTGTTGTCGGCCCGGGTTGGTTGTTGTCGGCCCGGGTTGGTTGTTGTCGGCCCGGGTTGGTTGTTGTCGGCCCGGGTTGGTTGTTGTCGGCCCGGGTTGGTTGTTGTCGGCCCGGGTTGGTTGTTGTCGGCCCGGGTTGGTTGTTGTCGGCCCGGGTTGGTTGTTGTCGGCCCGGGTTGGTTGTTGTCGGCCCGGGTTGGTTGTTGTCGGCCCGGGTTGGTTGTTGTCGGCCCGGGTTGGTTGTTGTCGGCCCGGGTTGGTAGTTGTCGGCCCGGGTTGGTTGTTGTCGGCCCGGGTTGGTTGTTGTCGGCCCGGGTTGGTTGTTGTCGGCCCGGGTTGGTTGTTGTCGGCCCGGGTTGGTTGTTGTCGGCCCGGGTTGGTTGTTGTCGGCCCGGGTTGGTTGTTGTCGGCCCGGGTTGGTTGTTGTCGGCCCGGGTTGGTTGTTGTCGGCCCGGGTTGGTTGTTGTCGGCCCGGGTTGGTTGTTGTCGGCCCGGGTTGGTTGTTGTCGGCCCGGGTTGGTTGTTGTCGGCCCGGGTTGGTTGTTGTCGGCCCGGGTTGGTTGTTGTCGGCCCGGGTTGGTTGTTGTCGGCCCGGGTTGGTTGTTGTCGGCCCGGGTTGGTTGTTGTCGGCCCGGGTTGGTTGTTGTCGGCCCGGGTTGGTTGTTGTCGGCCCGGGTTGGTTGTTGTCGGCCCGGGTTGGTTGTTGTCGGCCCGGGTTGGTTGTTGTCGGCCCGGGTTGGTTGTTGTCGGCCCGGGTTGGTTGTTGTCGGCCCGGGTTGGTTGTTGTCGGCCCGGGTTGGTTGTTGTCGGCCCGGGTTGGTTGTTGTCGGCCCGGGTTGGTTGTTGTCGGCCCGGGTTGGTTGTTGTCGGCCCGGGTTGGTTGTTGTCGGCCCGGGTTGGTTGTTGTCGGCCCGGGTTGGTTGTTGTCGGCCCGGGTTGGTTGTTGTCGGCCCGGGTTGTTGTTGTCGGCCCGGGTTGGTTGTTGTCGGCCCGGGTTGGTTGTTGTCGGCCCGGGTTGGTTGTTGTCGGCCCGGGTTGGTTGTTGTCGGCCCGGGTTGGTTGTTGTCGGCCCGGGGTTGGTTGTTGTCGGCCCGGGTTGGTTGTTGTCGGCCCGGGTTGGTTGTTGTCGGCCCGGGTTGGTTGTTGTCGGCCCGGGTTGGTTGTTGTCGGCCCGGGTTGGTTGTTGTCGGCCCGGGTTGGTTGTTGTCGGCCCGGGTTGGTTGTTGTCGGCCCGGGTTGGTTGTTGTCGGCCCCGGGGGTTGGTTGTTGTCGGCCCGGGTTGGTTGTTGTCGGCCCGGGTTGGTTGTTGTCGGCCCGGGTTGGTTGTTGTCGGCCCGGGTTGGTTGTTGTCGGCCCGGGTTGGTTGTTGTCGGCCCGGGTTGGTTGTTGTCGGCCCGGGTTGGTTGTTGTCGGCCCGGGTTGGTTGTTGTCGGCCCGGGTTGGTTGTTGTCGGCCCGGGTTGGTTGTTGTCGGCCCGGGTTGGTTGTTGTCGGCCCGGGTTGGTTGTTGTCGGCCCGGGTTGGTTGTTGTCGGCCCGGGTTGGTTGTTGTCGGCCCGGGTTGGTTGTTGTCGGCCCGGGTTGGTTGTTGTCGGCCCGGGTTGGTTGTTGTCGGCCCGGGTTGGTTGTTGTCGGCCCGGGTTGGTTGTTGTCGGCCCGGGTTGGTTGTTGTCGGCCCGGGTTGGTTGTTGTCGGCCCGGGTTGGTTGTTGTCGGCCCGGGTTGGTTGTTGTCGGCCCGGGTTGGTTGTTGTCGGCCCGGGTTGGTTGTTGTCGGCCCGGGTTGGTTGTTGTCGGCCCGGGTTGGTTGTTGTCGGCCCGGGTTGGTTGTTGTCGGCCCGGGTTGGTTGTTGTCGGCCCGGGTTGGTTGTTGTCGGCCCGGGTTGGTTGTTGTCGGCCCGGGTTGGTTGTTGTCGGCCCGGGTTGGTTGTTGTCGGCCCGGGTTGGTTGTTGTCGGCCCGGGTTGGTTGTTGTCGGCCCGGGTTGGTTGTTGTCGGCCCGGGTTGGTTGTTGTCGGCCCGGGTTGGTTGTTGTCGGCCCGGGTTGGTTGTTGTCGGCCCGGGTTGGTTGTTGTCGGCCCGGGTTGGTTGTTGTCGGCCCGGGTTGGTTGTTGTCGGCCCGGGTTGGTTGTTGTCGGCCCGGGTTGGTTGTTGTCGGCCCGGGTTGGTTGTTGTCGGCCCGGGTTGGTTGTTGTCGGCCCGGGTTGGTTGTTGTCGGCCCGGGTTGGTTGTTGTCGGCCCGGGTTGGTTGTTGTCGGCCCGGGTTGGTTGTTGTCGGCCCGGGTTGGTTGTTGTCGGCCCGGGTTGGTTGTTGTCGGCCCGGGTTGGTTGTTGTCGGCCCGGGTTGGTTGTTGTCGGCCCGGGTTGGTTGTTGTCGGCCCGGGTTGGTTGTTGTCGGCCCGGGTTGGTTGTTGTCGGCCCGGGTTGGTTGTTGTCGGCCCGGGTTGGTTGTTGTCGGCCCGGGTTGGTTGTTGTCGGCCCGGGTTGGTTGTTGTCGGCCCGGGTTGGTTGTTGTCGGCCCGGGTTGGTTGTTGTCGGCCCGGGTTGGTTGTTGTCGGCCCGGGTTGGTTGTTGTCGGCCCGGGTTGGTTGTTGTCGGCCCGGGTTGGTTGTTGTCGGCCCGGGTTGGTTGTTGTCGGCCCGGGTTGGTTGTTGTCGGCCCGGGTTGGTTGTTGTCGGCCCGGGTTGGTTGTTGTCGGCCCGGGTTGGTTGTTGTCGGCCCGGGTTGGTTGTTGTCGGCCCGGGTTGGTTGTTGTCGGCCCGGGTTGGTTGTTGTCGGCCCGGGTTGGTTGTTGTCGGCCCGGGTTGGTTGTTGTCGGCCCGGGTTGGTTGTTGTCGGCCCGGGTTGGTTGTTGTCGGCCCGGGTTGGTTGTTGTCGGCCCGGGTTGGTTGTTGTCGGCCCGGGTTGGTTGTTGTCGGCCCGGGTTGGTTGTTGTCGGCCCGGGTTGGTTGTTGTCGGCCCGGGTTGGTTGTTGTCGGCCCGGGTTGGTTGTTGTCGGCCCGGGTTGGTTGTTGTCGGCCCGGGTTGGTTGTTGTCGGCCCGGGTTGGTTGTTGTCGGCCCGGGTTGGTTGTTGTCGGCCCGGGTTGGTTGTTGTCGGCCCGGGTTGGTTGTTGTCGGCCCGGGTTGGTTGTTGTCGGCCCGGGTTGGTTGTTGTCGGCCCGGGTTGGTTGTTGTCGGCCCGGGTTGGTTGTTGTCGGCCCGGGTTGGTTGTTGTCGGCCCGGGTTGGTTGTTGTCGGCCCGGGTTGGTTGTTGTCGGCCCGGGTTGGTTGTTGTCGGCCCGGGTTGGTTGTTGTCGGCCCGGGTTGGTTGTTGTCGGCCCGGGTTGGTTGTTGTCGGCCCGGGTTGGTTGTTGTCGGCCCGGGTTGGTTGTTGTCGGCCCGGGTTGGTTGTTGTCGGCCCGGGTTGGTTGTTGTCGGCCCGGGTTGGTTGTTGTCGGCCCGGGTTGGTTGTTGTCGGCCCGGGTTGGTTGTTGTCGGCCCGGGTTGGTTGTTGTCGGCCCGGGTTGGTTGTTGTCGGCCCGGGTTGGTTGTTGTCGGCCCGGGTTGGTTGTTGTCGGCCCGGGTTGGTTGTTGTCGGCCCGGGTTGGTTGTTGTCGGCCCGGGTTGGTTGTTGTCGGCCCGGGTTGGTTGTTGTCGGCCCGGGTTGGTTGTTGTCGGCCCGGGTTGGTTGTTGTCGGCCCGGGTTGGTTGTTGTCGGCCCGGGTTGGTTGTTGTCGGCCCGGGTTGGTTGTTGTCGGCCCGGGTTGGTTGTTGTCGGCCCGGGTTGGTTGTTGTCGGCCCGGGTTGGTTGTTGTCGGCCCGGGTTGGTTGTTGTCGGCCCGGGTTGGTTGTTGTCGGCCCGGGTTGGTTGTTGTCGGCCCGGGTTGGTTGTTGTCGGCCCGGGTTGGTTGTTGTCGGCCCGGGTTGGTTGTTGTCGGCCCGGGTTGGTTGTTGTCGGCCCGGGTTGGTTGTTGTCGGCCCGGGTTGGTTGTTGTCGGCCCGGGTTGGTTGTTGTCGGCCCGGGTTGGTTGTTGTCGGCCCGGGTTGGTTGTTGTCGGCCCGGGTTGGTTGTTGTCGGCCCGGGTTGGTTGTTGTCGGCCCGGGTTGGTTGTTGTCGGCCCGGGTTGGTTGTTGTCGGCCCGGGTTGGTTGTTGTCGGCCCGGGTTGGTTGTTGTCGGCCCGGGTTGGTTGTTGTCGGCCCGGGTTGGTTGTTGTCGGCCCGGGTTGGTTGTTGTCGGCCCGGGTTGGTTGTTGTCGGCCCGGGTTGGTTGTTGTCGGCCCGGGTTGGTTGTTGTCGGCCCGGGTTGGTTGTTGTCGGCCCGGGTTGGTTGTTGTCGGCCCGGGTTGGTTGTTGTCGGCCCGGGTTGGTTGTTGTCGGCCCGGGTTGGTTGTTGTCGGCCCGGGTTGGTTGTTGTCGGCCCGGGTTGGTTGTTGTCGGCCCGGGTTGGTTGTTGTCGGCCCGGGTTGGTTGTTGTCGGCCCGGGTTGGTTGTTGTCGGCCCGGGTTGGTTGTTGTCGGCCCGGGTTGGTTGTTGTCGGCCCGGGTTGGTTGTTGTCGGCCCGGGTTGGTTGTTGTCGGCCCGGGTTGGTTGTTGTCGGCCCGGGTTGGTTGTTGTCGGCCCGGGTTGGTTGTTGTCGGCCCGGGTTGGTTGTTGTCGGCCCGGGTTGGTTGTTGTCGGCCCGGGTTGGTTGTTGTCGGCCCGGGTTGGTTGTTGTCGGCCCGGGTTGGTTGTTGTCGGCCCGGGTTGGTTGTTGTCGGCCCGGGTTGGTTGTTGTCGGCCCGGGTTGGTTGTTGTCGGCCCGGGTTGGTTGTTGTCGGCCCGGGTTGGTTGTTGTCGGCCCGGGTTGGTTGTTGTCGGCCCGGGTTGGTTGTTGTCGGCCCGGGTTGGTTGTTGTCGGCCCGGGTTGGTTGTTGTCGGCCCGGGTTGGTTGTTGTCGGCCCGGGTTGGTTGTTGTCGGCCCGGGTTGGTTGTTGTCGGCCCGGGTTGGTTGTTGTCGGCCCGGGTTGGTTGTTGTCGGCCCGGGTTGGTTGTTGTCGGCCCGGGTTGGTTGTTGTCGGCCCGGGTTGGTTGTTGTCGGCCCGGGTTGGTTGTTGTCGGCCCGGGTTGGTTGTTGTCGGCCCGGGTTGGTTGTTGTCGGCCCGGGTTGGTTGTTGTCGGCCCGGGTTGGTTGTTGTCGGCCCGGGTTGGTTGTTGTCGGCCCGGGTTGGTTGTTGTCGGCCCGGGTTGGTTGTTGTCGGCCCGGGTTGGTTGTTGTCGGCCCGGGTTGGTTGTTGTCGGCCCGGGTTGGTTGTTGTCGGCCCGGGTTGGTTGTTGTCGGCCCGGGTTGGTTGTTGTCGGCCCGGGTTGGTTGTTGTCGGCCCGGGTTGGTTGTTGTCGGCCCGGGTTGGTTGTTGTCGGCCCGGGTTGGTTGTTGTCGGCCCGGGTTGGTTGTTGTCGGCCCGGGTTGGTTGTTGTCGGCCCGGGTTGGTTGTTGTCGGCCCGGGTTGGTTGTTGTCGGCCCGGGTTGGTTGTTGTCGGCCCGGGTTGGTTGTTGTCGGCCCGGGTTGGTTGTTGTCGGCCCGGGTTGGTTGTTGTCGGCCCGGGTTGGTTGTTGTCGGCCCGGGTTGGTTGTTGTCGGCCCGGGTTGGTTGTTGTCGGCCCGGGTTGGTTGTTGTCGGCCCGGGTTGGTTGTTGTCGGCCCGGGTTGGTTGTTGTCGGCCCGGGTTGGTTGTTGTCGGCCCGGGTTGGTTGTTGTCGGCCCGGGTTGGTTGTTGTCGGCCCGGGTTGGTTGTTGTCGGCCCGGGTTGGTTGTTGTCGGCCCGGGTTGGTTGTTGTCGGCCCGGGTTGGTTGTTGTCGGCCCGGGTTGGTTGTTGTCGGCCCGGGTTGGTTGTTGTCGGCCCGGGTTGGTTGTTGTCGGCCCGGGTTGGTTGTTGTCGGCCCGGGTTGGTTGTTGTCGGCCCGGGTTGGTTGTTGTCGGCCCGGGTTGGTTGTTGTCGGCCCGGGTTGGTTGTTGTCGGCCCGGGTTGGTTGTTGTCGGCCCGGGTTGGTTGTTGTCGGCCCGGGTTGGTTGTTGTCGGCCCGGGTTGGTTGTTGTCGGCCCGGGTTGGTTGTTGTCGGCCCGGGTTGGTTGTTGTCGGCCCGGGTTGGTTGTTGTCGGCCCGGGTTGGTTGTTGTCGGCCCGGGTTGGTTGTTGTCGGCCCGGGTTGGTTGTTGTCGGCCCGGGTTGGTTGTTGTCGGCCCGGGTTGGTTGTTGTCGGCCCGGGTTGGTTGTTGTCGGCCCGGGTTGGTTGTTGTCGGCCCGGGTTGGTTGTTGTCGGCCCGGGTTGGTTGTTGTCGGCCCGGGTTGGTTGTTGTCGGCCCGGGTTGGTTGTTGTCGGCCCGGGTTGGTTGTTGTCGGCCCGGGTTGGTTGTTGTCGGCCCGGGTTGGTTGTTGTCGGCCCGGGTTGGTTGTTGTCGGCCCGGGTTGGTTGTTGTCGGCCCGGGTTGGTTGTTGTCGGCCCGGGTTGGTTGTTGTCGGCCCGGGTTGGTTGTTGTCGGCCCGGGTTGGTTGTTGTCGGCCCGGGTTGGTTGTTGTCGGCCCGGGTTGGTTGTTGTCGGCCCGGGTTGGTTGTTGTCGGCCCGGGTTGGTTGTTGTCGGCCCGGGTTGGTTGTTGTCGGCCCGGGTTGGTTGTTGTCGGCCCGGGTTGGTTGTTGTCGGCCCGGGTTGGTTGTTGTCGGCCCGGGTTGGTTGTTGTCGGCCCGGGTTGGTTGTTGTCGGCCCGGGTTGGTTGTTGTCGGCCCGGGTTGGTTGTTGTCGGCCCGGGTTGGTTGTTGTCGGCCCGGGTTGGTTGTTGTCGGCCCGGGTTGGTTGTTGTCGGCCCGGGTTGGTTGTTGTCGGCCCTGGTTGGTTGTTGTCGGCCCGGGTTGGTTGTTGTCGGCCCGGGTTGGTTGTTGTCGGCCCGGGTTGGTTGTTGTCGGCCCGGGTTGGTTGTTGTCGGCCCGGGTTGGTTGTTGTCGGCCCGGGTTGGTTGTTGTCGGCCCGGGTTGGTTGTTGTCGGCCCGGGTTGGTTGTTGTCGGCCCGGGTTGGTTGTTGTCGGCCCGGGTTGGTTGTTGTCGGCCCGGGTTGGTTGTTGTCGGCCCGGGTTGGTTGTTGTCGGCCCGGGTTGGTTGTTGTCGGCCCGGGTTGGTTGTTGTCGGCCCGGGTTGGTTGTTGTCGGCCCGGGTTGGTTGTTGTCGGCCCGGGTTGGTTGTTGTCGGCCCGGGTTGGTTGTTGTCGGCCCGGGTTGGTTGTTGTCGGCCCGGGTTGGTTGTTGTCGGCCCGGGTTGGTTGTTGTCGGCCCGGGTTGGTTGTTGTCGGCCCGGGTTGGTTGTTGTCGGCCCGGGTTGGTTGTTGTCGGCCCGGGTTGGTTGTTGTCGGCCCGGGTTGGTTGTTGTCGGCCCGGGTTGGTTGTTGTCGGCCCGGGTTGGTTGTTGTCGGCCCGGGTTGGTTGTTGTCGGCCCGGGTTGGTTGTTGTCGGCCCGGGTTGGTTGTTGTCGGCCCGGGTTGGTTGTTGTCGGCCCGGGTTGGTTGTTGTCGGCCCGGGTTGGTTGTTGTCGGCCCGGGTTGGTTGTTGTCGGCCCGGGTTGGTTGTTGTCGGCCCGGGTTGGTTGTTGTCGGCCCGGGTTGGTTGTTGTCGGCCCGGGTTGGTTGTTGTCGGCCCGGGTTGGTTGTTGTCGGCCCGGGTTGGTTGTTGTCGGCCCGGGTTGGTTGTTGTCGGCCCGGGTTGGTTGTTGTCGGCCCGGGTTGGTTGTTGTCGGCCCGGGTTGGTTGTTGTCGGCCCGGGTTGGTTGTTGTCGGCCCGGGTTGGTTGTTGTCGGCCCGGGTTGGTTGTTGTCGGCCCGGGTTGGTTGTTGTCGGCCCGGGTTGGTTGTTGTCGGCCCGGGTTGGTTGTTGTCGGCCCGGGTTGGTTGTTGTCGGCCCGGGTTGGTTGTTGTCGGCCCGGGTTGGTTGTTGTCGGCCCGGGTTGGTTGTTGTCGGCCCGGGTTGGTTGTTGTCGGCCCGGGTTGGTTGTTGTCGGCCCGGGTTGGTTGTTGTCGGCCCGGGTTGGTTGTTGTCGGCCCGGGTTGGTTGTTGTCGGCCCGGGTTGGTTGTTGTCGGCCCGGGTTGGTTGTTGTCGGCCCGGGTTGGTTGTTGTCGGCCCGGGTTGGTTGTTGTCGGCCCGGGTTGGTTGTTGTCGGCCCGGGTTGGTTGTTGTCGGCCCGGGTTGGTTGTTGTCGGCCCGGGTTGGTTGTTGTCGGCCCGGGTTGGTTGTTGTCGGCCCGGGTTGGTTGTTGTCGGCCCGGGTTGGTTGTTGTCGGCCCGGGTTGGTTGTTGTCGGCCCGGGTTGGTTGTTGTCGGCCCGGGTTGGTTGTTGTCGGCCCGGGTTGGTTGTTGTCGGCCCGGGTTGGTTGTTGTCGGCCCGGGTTGGTTGTTGTCGGCCCGGGTTGGTTGTTGTCGGCCCGGGTTGGTTGTTGTCGGCCCGGGTTGGTTGTTGTCGGCCCGGGTTGGTTGTTGTCGGCCCGGGTTGGTTGTTGTCGGCCCGGGTTGGTTGTTGTCGGCCCGGGTTGGTTGTTGTCGGCCCGGGTTGGTTGTTGTCGGCCCGGGTTGGTTGTTGTCGGCCCGGGTTGGTTGTTGTCGGCCCGGGTTGGTTGTTGTCGGCCCGGGTTGGTTGTTGTCGGCCCGGGTTGGTTGTTGTCGGCCCGGGTTGGTTGTTGTCGGCCCGGGTTGGTTGTTGTCGGCCCGGGTTGGTTGTTGTCGGCCCGGGTTGGTTGTTGTCGGCCCGGGTTGGTTGTTGTCGGCCCGGGTTGGTTGTTGTCGGCCCGGGTTGGTTGTTGTCGGCCCGGGTTGGTTGTTGTCGGCCCGGGTTGGTTGTTGTCGGCCCGGGTTGGTTGTTGTCGGCCCGGGTTGGTTGTTGTCGGCCCGGGTTGGTTGTTGTCGGCCCGGGTTGGTTGTTGTCGGCCCGGGTTGGTTGTTGTCGGCCCGGGTTGGTTGTTGTCGGCCCGGGTTGGTTGTTGTCGGCCCGGGTTGGTTGTTGTCGGCCCGGGTTGGTTGTTGTCGGCCCGGGTTGGTTGTTGTCGGCCCGGGTTGGTTGTTGTCGGCCCGGGTTGGTTGTTGTCGGCCCGGGTTGGTTGTTGTCGGCCCGGGTTGGTTGTTGTCGGCCCGGGTTGGTTGTTGTCGGCCCGGGTTGGTTGTTGTCGGCCCGGGTTGGTTGTTGTCGGCCCGGGTTGGTTGTTGTCGGCCCGGGTTGGTTGTTGTCGGCCCGGGTTGGTTGTTGTCGGCCCGGGTTGGTTGTTGTCGGCCCGGGTTGGTTGTTGTCGGCCCGGGTTGGTTGTTGTCGGCCCGGGTTGGTTGTTGTCGGCCCGGGTTGGTTGTTGTCGGCCCGGGTTGGTTGTTGTCGGCCCGGGTTGGTTGTTGTCGGCCCGGGTTGGTTGTTGTCGGCCCGGGTTGGTTGTTGTCGGCCCGGGTTGGTTGTTGTCGGCCCGGGTTGGTTGTTGTCGGCCCGGGTTGGTTGTTGTCGGCCCGGGTTGGTTGTTGTCGGCCCGGGTTGGTTGTTGTCGGCCCGGGTTGGTTGTTGTCGGCCCGGGTTGGTTGTTGTCGGCCCGGGTTGGTTGTTGTCGGCCCGGGTTGGTTGTTGTCGGCCCGGGTTGGTTGTTGTCGGCCCGGGTTGGTTGTTGTCGGCCCGGGTTGGTTGTTGTCGGCCCGGGTTGGTTGTTGTCGGCCCGGGTTGGTTGTTGTCGGCCCGGGTTGGTTGTTGTCGGCCCGGGTTGGTTGTTGTCGGCCCGGGTTGGTTGTTGTCGGCCCGGGTTGGTTGTTGTCGGCCCGGGTTGGTTGTTGTCGGCCCGGGTTGGTTGTTGTCGGCCCGGGTTGGTTGTTGTCGGCCCGGGTTGGTTGTTGTCGGCCCGGGTTGGTTGTTGTCGGCCCGGGTTGGTTGTTGTCGGCCCGGGTTGGTTGTTGTCGGCCCGGGTTGGTTGTTGTCGGCCCGGGTTGGTTGTTGTCGGCCCGGGTTGGTTGTTGTCGGCCCGGGTTGGTTGTTGTCGGCCCGGGTTGGTTGTTGTCGGCCCGGGTTGGTTGTTGTCGGCCCGGGTTGGTTGTTGTCGGCCCGGGTTGGTTGTTGTCGGCCCGGGTTGGTTGTTGTCGGCCCGGGTTGGTTGTTGTCGGCCCGGGTTGGTTGTTGTCGGCCCGGGTTGGTTGTTGTCGGCCCGGGTTGGTTGTTGTCGGCCCGGGTTGGTTGTTGTCGGCCCGGGTTGGTTGTTGTCGGCCCGGGTTGGTTGTTGTCGGCCCGGGTTGGTTGTTGTCGGCCCGGGTTGGTTGTTGTCGGCCCGGGTTGGTTGTTGTCGGCCCGGGTTGGTTGTTGTCGGCCCGGGTTGGTTGTTGTCGGCCCGGGTTGGTTGTTGTCGGCCCGGGTTGGTTGTTGTCGGCCCGGGTTGGTTGTTGTCGGCCCGGGTTGGTTGTTGTCGGCCCGGGTTGGTTGTTGTCGGCCCGGGTTGGTTGTTGTCGGCCCGGGTTGGTTGTTGTCGGCCCGGGTTGGTTGTTGTCGGCCCGGGTTGGTTGTTGTCGGCCCGGGTTGGTTGTTGTCGGCCCGGGTTGGTTGTTGTCGGCCCGGGTTGGTTGTTGTCGGCCCGGGTTGGTTGTTGTCGGCCCGGGTTGGTTGTTGTCGGCCCGGGTTGGTTGTTGTCGGCCCGGGTTGGTTGTTGTCGGCCCGGGTTGGTTGTTGTCGGCCCGGGTTGGTTGTTGTCGGCCCGGGTTGGTTGTTGTCGGCCCGGGTTGGTTGTTGTCGGCCCGGGTTGGTTGTTGTCGGCCCGGGTTGGTTGTTGTCGGCCCGGGTTGGTTGTTGTCGGCCCGGGTTGGTTGTTGTCGGCCCGGGTTGGTTGTTGTCGGCCCGGGTTGGTTGTTGTCGGCCCGGGTTGGTTGTTGTCGGCCCGGGTTGGTTGTTGTCGGCCCGGGTTGGTTGTTGTCGGCCCGGGTTGGTTGTTGTCGGCCCGGGTTGGTTGTTGTCGGCCCGGGTTGGTTGTTGTCGGCCCGGGTTGGTTGTTGTCGGCCCGGGTTGGTTGTTGTCGGCCCGGGTTGGTTGTTGTCGGCCCGGGTTGGTTGTTGTCGGCCCGGGTTGGTTGTTGTCGGCCCGGGTTGGTTGTTGTCGGCCCGGGTTGGTTGTTGTCGGCCCGGGTTGGTTGTTGTCGGCCCGGGTTGGTTGTTGTCGGCCCGGGTTGGTTGTTGTCGGCCCGGGTTGGTTGTTGTCGGCCCGGGTTGGTTGTTGTCGGCCCGGGTTGGTTGTTGTCGGCCCGGGTTGGTTGTTGTCGGCCCGGGTTGGTTGTTGTCGGCCCGGGTTGGTTGTTGTCGGCCCGGGTTGGTTGTTGTCGGCCCGGGTTGGTTGTTGTCGGCCCGGGTTGGTTGTTGTCGGCCCGGGTTGGTTGTTGTCGGCCCGGGTTGGTTGTTGTCGGCCCGGGTTGGTTGTTGTCGGCCCGGGTTGGTTGTTGTCGGCCCGGGTTGGTTGTTGTCGGCCCGGGTTGGTTGTTGTCGGCCCGGGTTGGTTGTTGTCGGCCCGGGTTGGTTGTTGTCGGCCCGGGTTGGTTGTTGTCGGCCCGGGTTGGTTGTTGTCGGCCCGGGTTGGTTGTTGTCGGCCCGGGTTGGTTGTTGTCGGCCCGGGTTGGTTGTTGTCGGCCCGGGTTGGTTGTTGTCGGCCCGGGTTGGTTGTTGTCGGCCCGGGTTGGTTGTTGTCGGCCCGGGTTGGTTGTTGTCGGCCCGGGTTGGTTGTTGTCGGCCCGGGTTGGTTGTTGTCGGCCCGGGTTGGTTGTTGTCGGCCCGGGTTGGTTGTTGTCGGCCCGGGTTGGTTGTTGTCGGCCCGGGTTGGTTGTTGTCGGCCCGGGTTGGTTGTTGTCGGCCCGGGTTGGTTGTTGTCGGCCCGGGTTGGTTGTTGTCGGCCCGGGTTGGTTGTTGTCGGCCCGGGTTGGTTGTTGTCGGCCCGGGTTGGTTGTTGTCGGCCCGGGTTGGTTGTTGTCGGCCCGGGTTGGTTGTTGTCGGCCCGGGTTGGTTGTTGTCGGCCCGGGTTGGTTGTTGTCGGCCCGGGTTGGTTGTTGTCGGCCCGGGTTGGTTGTTGTCGGCCCGGGTTGGTTGTTGTCGGCCCGGGTTGGTTGTTGTCGGCCCGGGTTGGTTGTTGTCGGCCCGGGTTGGTTGTTGTCGGCCCGGGTTGGTTGTTGTCGGCCCGGGTTGGTTGTTGTCGGCCCGGGTTGGTTGTTGTCGGCCCGGGTTGGTTGTTGTCGGCCCGGGTTGGTTGTTGTCGGCCCGGGTTGGTTGTTGTCGGCCCGGGTTGGTTGTTGTCGGCCCGGGTTGGTTGTTGTCGGCCCGGGTTGGTTGTTGTCGGCCCGGGTTGGTTGTTGTCGGCCCGGGTTGGTTGTTGTCGGCCCGGGTTGGTTGTTGTCGGCCCGGGTTGGTTGTTGTCGGCCCGGGTTGGTTGTTGTCGGCCCGGGTTGGTTGTTGTCGGCCCGGGTTGGTTGTTGTCGGCCCGGGTTGGTTGTTGTCGGCCCGGGTTGGTTGTTGTCGGCCCGGGTTGGTTGTTGTCGGCCCGGGTTGGTTGTTGTCGGCCCGGGTTGGTTGTTGTCGGCCCGGGTTGGTTGTTGTCGGCCCGGGTTGGTTGTTGTCGGCCCGGGTTGGTTGTTGTCGGCCCGGGTTGGTTGTTGTCGGCCCGGGTTGGTTGTTGTCGGCCCGGGTTGGTTGTTGTCGGCCCGGGTTGGTTGTTGTCGGCCCGGGTTGGTTGTTGTCGGCCCGGGTTGGTTGTTGTCGGCCCGGGTTGGTTGTTGTCGGCCCGGGTTGGTTGTTGTCGGCCCGGGTTGGTTGTTGTCGGCCCGGGTTGGTTGTTGTCGGCCCGGGTTGGTTGTTGTCGGCCCGGGTTGGTTGTTGTCGGCCCGGGTTGGTTGTTGTCGGCCCGGGTTGGTTGTTGTCGGCCCGGGTTGGTTGTTGTCGGCCCGGGTTGGTTGTTGTCGGCCCGGGTTGGTTGTTGTCGGCCCGGGTTGGTTGTTGTCGGCCCGGGTTGGTTGTTGTCGGCCCGGGTTGGTTGTTGTCGGCCCGGGTTGGTTGTTGTCGGCCCGGGTTGGTTGTTGTCGGCCCGGGTTGGTTGTTGTCGGCCCGGGTTGGTTGTTGTCGGCCCGGGTTGGTTGTTGTCGGCCCGGGTTGGTTGTTGTCGGCCCGGGTTGGTTGTTGTCGGCCCGGGTTGGTTGTTGTCGGCCCGGGTTGGTTGTTGTCGGCCCGGGTTGGTTGTTGTCGGCCCGGGTTGGTTGTTGTCGGCCCGGGTTGGTTGTTGTCGGCCCGGGTTGGTTGTTGTCGGCCCGGGTTGGTTGTTGTCGGCCCGGGTTGGTTGTTGTCGGCCCGGGTTGGTTGTTGTCGGCCCGGGTTGGTTGTTGTCGGCCCGGGTTGGTTGTTGTCGGCCCGGGTTGGTTGTTGTCGGCCCGGGTTGGTTGTTGTCGGCCCGGGTTGGTTGTTGTCGGCCCGGGTTGGTTGTTGTCGGCCCGGGTTGGTTGTTGTCGGCCCGGGTTGGTTGTTGTCGGCCCGGGTTGGTTGTTGTCGGCCCGGGTTGGTTGTTGTCGGCCCGGGTTGGTTGTTGTCGGCCCGGGTTGGTTGTTGTCGGCCCGGGTTGGTTGTTGTCGGCCCGGGTTGGTTGTTGTCGGCCCGGGTTGGTTGTTGTCGGCCCGGGTTGGTTGTTGTCGGCCCGGGTTGGTTGTTGTCGGCCCGGGTTGGTTGTTGTCGGCCCGGGTTGGTTGTTGTCGGCCCGGGTTGGTTGTTGTCGGCCCGGGTTGGTTGTTGTCGGCCCGGGTTGGTTGTTGTCGGCCCGGGTTGGTTGTTGTCGGCCCGGGTTGGTTGTTGTCGGCCCGGGTTGGTTGTTGTCGGCCCGGGTTGGTTGTTGTCGGCCCGGGTTGGTTGTTGTCGGCCCGGGTTGGTTGTTGTCGGCCCGGGTTGGTTGTTGTCGGCCCGGGTTGGTTGTTGTCGGCCCGGGTTGGTTGTTGTCGGCCCGGGTTGGTTGTTGTCGGCCCGGGTTGGTTGTTGTCGGCCCGGGTTGGTTGTTGTCGGCCCGGGTTGGTTGTTGTCGGCCCGGGTTGGTTGTTGTCGGCCCGGGTTGGTTGTTGTCGGCCCGGGTTGGTTGTTGTCGGCCCGGGTTGGTTGTTGTCGGCCCGGGTTGGTTGTTGTCGGCCCGGGTTGGTTGTTGTCGGCCCGGGTTGGTTGTTGTCGGCCCGGGTTGGTTGTTGTCGGCCCGGGTTGGTTGTTGTCGGCCCGGGTTGGTTGTTGTCGGCCCGGGTTGGTTGTTGTCGGCCCGGGTTGGTTGTTGTCGGCCCGGGTTGGTTGTTGTCGGCCCGGGTTGGTTGTTGTCGGCCCGGGTTGGTTGTTGTCGGCCCGGGTTGGTTGTTGTCGGCCCGGGTTGGTTGTTGTCGGCCCGGGTTGGTTGTTGTCGGCCCGGGTTGGTTGTTGTCGGCCCGGGTTGGTTGTTGTCGGCCCGGGTTGGTTGTTGTCGGCCCGGGTTGGTTGTTGTCGGCCCGGGTTGGTTGTTGTCGGCCCGGGTTGGTTGTTGTCGGCCCGGGTTGGTTGTTGTCGGCCCGGGTTGGTTGTTGTCGGCCCGGGTTGGTTGTTGTCGGCCCGGGTTGGTTGTTGTCGGCCCGGGTTGGTTGTTGTCGGCCCGGGTTGGTTGTTGTCGGCCCGGGTTGGTTGTTGTCGGCCCGGGTTGGTTGTTGTCGGCCCGGGTTGGTTGTTGTCGGCCCGGGTTGGTTGTTGTCGGCCCGGGTTGGTTGTTGTCGGCCCGGGTTGGTTGTTGTCGGCCCGGGTTGGTTGTTGTCGGCCCGGGTTGGTTGTTGTCGGCCCGGGTTGGTTGTTGTCGGCCCGGGTTGGTTGTTGTCGGCCCGGGTTGGTTGTTGTCGGCCCGGGTTGGTTGTTGTCGGCCCGGGTTGGTTGTTGTCGGCCCGGGTTGGTTGTTGTCGGCCCGGGTTGGTTGTTGTCGGCCCGGGTTGGTTGTTGTCGGCCCGGGTTGGTTGTTGTCGGCCCGGGTTGGTTGTTGTCGGCCCGGGTTGGTTGTTGTCGGCCCGGGTTGGTTGTTGTCGGCCCGGGTTGGTTGTTGTCGGCCCGGGTTGGTTGTTGTCGGCCCGGGTTGGTTGTTGTCGGCCCGGGTTGGTTGTTGTCGGCCCGGGTTGGTTGTTGTCGGCCCGGGTTGGTTGTTGTCGGCCCGGGTTGGTTGTTGTCGGCCCGGGTTGGTTGTTGTCGGCCCGGGTTGGTTGTTGTCGGCCCGGGTTGGTTGTTGTCGGCCCGGGTTGGTTGTTGTCGGCCCGGGTTGGTTGTTGTCGGCCCGGGTTGGTTGTTGTCGGCCCGGGTTGGTTGTTGTCGGCCCGGGTTGGTTGTTGTCGGCCCGGGTTGGTTGTTGTCGGCCCGGGTTGGTTGTTGTCGGCCCGGGTTGGTTGTTGTCGGCCCGGGTTGGTTGTTGTCGGCCCGGGTTGGTTGTTGTCGGCCCGGGTTGGTTGTTGTCGGCCCGGGTTGGTTGTTGTCGGCCCGGGTTGGTTGTTGTCGGCCCGGGTTGGTTGTTGTCGGCCCGGGTTGGTTGTTGTCGGCCCGGGTTGGTTGTTGTCGGCCCGGGTTGGTTGTTGTCGGCCCGGGTTGGTTGTTGTCGGCCCGGGTTGGTTGTTGTCGGCCCGGGTTGGTTGTTGTCGGCCCGGGTTGGTTGTTGTCGGCCCGGGTTGGTTGTTGTCGGCCCGGGTTGGTTGTTGTCGGCCCGGGTTGGTTGTTGTCGGCCCGGGTTGGTTGTTGTCGGCCCGGGTTGGTTGTTGTCGGCCCGGGTTGGTTGTTGTCGGCCCGGGTTGGTTGTTGTCGGCCCGGGTTGGTTGTTGTCGGCCCGGGTTGGTTGTTGTCGGCCCGGGTTGGTTGTTGTCGGCCCGGGTTGGTTGTTGTCGGCCCGGGTTGGTTGTTGTCGGCCCGGGTTGGTTGTTGTCGGCCCGGGTTGGTTGTTGTCGGCCCGGGTTGGTTGTTGTCGGCCCGGGTTGGTTGTTGTCGGCCCGGGTTGGTTGTTGTCGGCCCGGGTTGGTTGTTGTCGGCCCGGGTTGGTTGTTGTCGGCCCGGGTTGGTTGTTGTCGGCCCGGGTTGGTTGTTGTCGGCCCGGGTTGGTTGTTGTCGGCCCGGGTTGGTTGTTGTCGGCCCGGGTTGGTTGTTGTCGGCCCGGGTTGGTTGTTGTCGGCCCGGGTTGGTTGTTGTCGGCCCGGGTTGGTTGTTGTCGGCCCGGGTTGGTTGTTGTCGGCCCGGGTTGGTTGTTGTCGGCCCGGGTTGGTTGTTGTCGGCCCGGGTTGGTTGTTGTCGGCCCGGGTTGGTTGTTGTCGGCCCGGGTTGGTTGTTGTCGGCCCGGGTTGGTTGTTGTCGGCCCGGGTTGGTTGTTGTCGGCCCGGGTTGGTTGTTGTCGGCCCGGGTTGGTTGTTGTCGGCCCGGGTTGGTTGTTGTCGGCCCGGGTTGGTTGTTGTCGGCCCGGGTTGGTTGTTGTCGGCCCGGGTTGGTTGTTGTCGGCCCGGGTTGGTTGTTGTCGGCCCGGGTTGGTTGTTGTCGGCCCGGGTTGGTTGTTGTCGGCCCGGGTTGGTTGTTGTCGGCCCGGGTTGGTTGTTGTCGGCCCGGGTTGGTTGTTGTCGGCCCGGGTTGGTTGTTGTCGGCCCGGGTTGGTTGTTGTCGGCCCGGGTTGGTTGTTGTCGGCCCGGGTTGGTTGTTGTCGGCCCGGGTTGGTTGTTGTCGGCCCGGGTTGGTTGTTGTCGGCCCGGGTTGGTTGTTGTCGGCCCGGGTTGGTTGTTGTCGGCCCGGGTTGGTTGTTGTCGGCCCGGGTTGGTTGTTGTCGGCCCGGGTTGGTTGTTGTCGGCCCGGGTTGGTTGTTGTCGGCCCGGGTTGGTTGTTGTCGGCCCGGGTTGGTTGTTGTCGGCCCGGGTTGGTTGTTGTCGGCCCGGGTTGGTTGTTGTCGGCCCGGGTTGGTTGTTGTCGGCCCGGGTTGGTTGTTGTCGGCCCGGGTTGGTTGTTGTCGGCCCGGGTTGGTTGTTGTCGGCCCGGGTTGGTTGTTGTCGGCCCGGGTTGGTTGTTGTCGGCCCGGGTTGGTTGTTGTCGGCCCGGGTTGGTTGTTGTCGGCCCGGGTTGGTTGTTGTCGGCCCGGGTTGGTTGTTGTCGGCCCGGGTTGGTTGTTGTCGGCCCGGGTTGGTTGTTGTCGGCCCGGGTTGGTTGTTGTCGGCCCGGGTTGGTTGTTGTCGGCCCGGGTTGGTTGTTGTCGGCCCGGGTTGGTTGTTGTCGGCCCGGGTTGGTTGTTGTCGGCCCGGGTTGGTTGTTGTCGGCCCGGGTTGGTTGTTGTCGGCCCGGGTTGGTTGTTGTCGGCCCGGGTTGGTTGTTGTCGGCCCGGGTTGGTTGTTGTCGGCCCGGGTTGGTTGTTGTCGGCCCGGGTTGGTTGTTGTCGGCCCGGGTTGGTTGTTGTCGGCCCGGGTTGGTTGTTGTCGGCCCGGGTTGGTTGTTGTCGGCCCGGGTTGGTTGTTGTCGGCCCGGGTTGGTTGTTGTCGGCCCGGGTTGGTTGTTGTCGGCCCGGGTTGGTTGTTGTCGGCCCGGGTTGGTTGTTGTCGGCCCGGGTTGGTTGTTGTCGGCCCGGGTTGGTTGTTGTCGGCCCGGGTTGGTTGTTGTCGGCCCGGGTTGGTTGTTGTCGGCCCGGGTTGGTTGTTGTCGGCCCGGGTTGGTTGTTGTCGGCCCGGGTTGGTTGTTGTCGGCCCGGGTTGGTTGTTGTCGGCCCGGGTTGGTTGTTGTCGGCCCGGGTTGGTTGTTGTCGGCCCGGGTTGGTTGTTGTCGGCCCGGGTTGGTTGTTGTCGGCCCGGGTTGGTTGTTGTCGGCCCGGGTTGGTTGTTGTCGGCCCGGGTTGGTTGTTGTCGGCCCGGGTTGGTTGTTGTCGGCCCGGGTTGGTTGTTGTCGGCCCGGGTTGGTTGTTGTCGGCCCGGGTTGGTTGTTGTCGGCCCGGGTTGGTTGTTGTCGGCCCGGGTTGGTTGTTGTCGGCCCGGGTTGGTTGTTGTCGGCCCGGGTTGGTTGTTGTCGGCCCGGGTTGGTTGTTGTCGGCCCGGGTTGGTTGTTGTCGGCCCGGGTTGGTTGTTGTCGGCCCGGGTTGGTTGTTGTCGGCCCGGGTTGGTTGTTGTCGGCCCGGGTTGGTTGTTGTCGGCCCGGGTTGGTTGTTGTCGGCCCGGGTTGGTTGTTGTCGGCCCGGGTTGGTTGTTGTCGGCCCGGGTTGGTTGTTGTCGGCCCGGGTTGGTTGTTGTCGGCCCGGGTTGGTTGTTGTCGGCCCGGGTTGGTTGTTGTCGGCCCGGGTTGGTTGTTGTCGGCCCGGGTTGGTTGTTGTCGGCCCGGGTTGGTTGTTGTCGGCCCGGGTTGGTTGTTGTCGGCCCGGGTTGGTTGTTGTCGGCCCGGGTTGGTTGTTGTCGGCCCGGGTTGGTTGTTGTCGGCCCGGGTTGGTTGTTGTCGGCCCGGGTTGGTTGTTGTCGGCCCGGGTTGGTTGTTGTCGGCCCGGGTTGGTTGTTGTCGGCCCGGGTTGGTTGTTGTCGGCCCGGGTTGGTTGTTGTCGGCCCGGGTTGGTTGTTGTCGGCCCGGGTTGGTTGTTGTCGGCCCGGGTTGGTTGTTGTCGGCCCGGGTTGGTTGTTGTCGGCCCGGGTTGGTTGTTGTCGGCCCGGGTTGGTTGTTGTCGGCCCGGGTTGGTTGTTGTCGGCCCGGGTTGGTTGTTGTCGGCCCGGGTTGGTTGTTGTCGGCCCGGGTTGGTTGTTGTCGGCCCGGGTTGGTTGTTGTCGGCCCGGGTTGGTTGTTGTCGGCCCGGGTTGGTTGTTGTCGGCCCGGGTTGGTTGTTGTCGGCCCGGGTTGGTTGTTGTCGGCCCGGGTTGGTTGTTGTCGGCCCGGGTTGGTTGTTGTCGGCCCGGGTTGGTTGTTGTCGGCCCGGGTTGGTTGTTGTCGGCCCGGGTTGGTTGTTGTCGGCCCGGGTTGGTTGTTGTCGGCCCGGGTTGGTTGTTGTCGGCCCGGGTTGGTTGTTGTCGGCCCGGGTTGGTTGTTGTCGGCCCGGGTTGGTTGTTGTCGGCCCGGGTTGGTTGTTGTCGGCCCGGGTTGGTTGTTGTCGGCCCGGGTTGGTTGTTGTCGGCCCGGGTTGGTTGTTGTCGGCCCGGGTTGGTTGTTGTCGGCCCGGGTTGGTTGTTGTCGGCCCGGGTTGGTTGTTGTCGGCCCGGGTTGGTTGTTGTCGGCCCGGGTTGGTTGTTGTCGGCCCGGGTTGGTTGTTGTCGGCCCGGGTTGGTTGTTGTCGGCCCGGGTTGGTTGTTGTCGGCCCGGGTTGGTTGTTGTCGGCCCGGGTTGGTTGTTGTCGGCCCGGGTTGGTTGTTGTCGGCCCGGGTTGGTTGTTGTCGGCCCGGGTTGGTTGTTGTCGGCCCGGGTTGGTTGTTGTCGGCCCGGGTTGGTTGTTGTCGGCCCGGGTTGGTTGTTGTCGGCCCGGGTTGGTTGTTGTCGGCCCGGGTTGGTTGTTGTCGGCCCGGGTTGGTTGTTGTCGGCCCGGGTTGGTTGTTGTCGGCCCGGGTTGGTTGTTGTCGGCCCGGGTTGGTTGTTGTCGGCCCGGGTTGGTTGTTGTCGGCCCGGGTTGGTTGTTGTCGGCCCGGGTTGGTTGTTGTCGGCCCGGGTTGGTTGTTGTCGGCCCGGGTTGGTTGTTGTCGGCCCGGGTTGGTTGTTGTCGGCCCGGGTTGGTTGTTGTCGGCCCGGGTTGGTTGTTGTCGGCCCGGGTTGGTTGTTGTCGGCCCGGGTTGGTTGTTGTCGGCCCGGGTTGGTTGTTGTCGGCCCGGGTTGGTTGTTGTCGGCCCGGGTTGGTTGTTGTCGGCCCGGGTTGGTTGTTGTCGGCCCGGGTTGGTTGTTGTCGGCCCGGGTTGGTTGTTGTCGGCCCGGGTTGGTTGTTGTCGGCCCGGGTTGGTTGTTGTCGGCCCGGGTTGGTTGTTGTCGGCCCGGGTTGGTTGTTGTCGGCCCGGGTTGGTTGTTGTCGGCCCGGGTTGGTTGTTGTCGGCCCGGGTTGGTTGTTGTCGGCCCGGGTTGGTTGTTGTCGGCCCGGGTTGGTTGTTGTCGGCCCGGGTTGGTTGTTGTCGGCCCGGGTTGGTTGTTGTCGGCCCGGGTTGGTTGTTGTCGGCCCGGGTTGGTTGTTGTCGGCCCGGGTTGGTTGTTGTCGGCCCGGGTTGGTTGTTGTCGGCCCGGGTTGGTTGTTGTCGGCCCGGGTTGGTTGTTGTCGGCCCGGGTTGGTTGTTGTCGGCCCGGGTTGGTTGTTGTCGGCCCGGGTTGGTTGTTGTCGGCCCGGGTTGGTTGTTGTCGGCCCGGGTTGGTTGTTGTCGGCCCGGGTTGGTTGTTGTCGGCCCGGGTTGGTTGTTGTCGGCCCGGGTTGGTTGTTGTCGGCCCGGGTTGGTTGTTGTCGGCCCGGGTTGGTTGTTGTCGGCCCGGGTTGGTTGTTGTCGGCCCGGGTTGGTTGTTGTCGGCCCGGGTTGGTTGTTGTCGGCCCGGGTTGGTTGTTGTCGGCCCGGGTTGGTTGTTGTCGGCCCGGGTTGGTTGTTGTCGGCCCGGGTTGGTTGTTGTCGGCCCGGGTTGGTTGTTGTCGGCCCGGGTTGGTTGTTGTCGGCCCGGGTTGGTTGTTGTCGGCCCGGGTTGGTTGTTGTCGGCCCGGGTTGGTTGTTGTCGGCCCGGGTTGGTTGTTGTCGGCCCGGGTTGGTTGTTGTCGGCCCGGGTTGGTTGTTGTCGGCCCGGGTTGGTTGTTGTCGGCCCGGGTTGGTTGTTGTCGGCCCGGGTTGGTTGTTGTCGGCCCGGGTTGGTTGTTGTCGGCCCGGGTTGGTTGTTGTCGGCCCGGGTTGGTTGTTGTCGGCCCGGGTTGGTTGTTGTCGGCCCGGGTTGGTTGTTGTCGGCCCGGGTTGGTTGTTGTCGGCCCGGGTTGGTTGTTGTCGGCCCGGGTTGGTTGTTGTCGGCCCGGGTTGGTTGTTGTCGGCCCGGGTTGGTTGTTGTCGGCCCGGGTTGGTTGTTGTCGGCCCGGGTTGGTTGTTGTCGGCCCGGGTTGGTTGTTGTCGGCCCGGGTTGGTTGTTGTCGGCCCGGGTTGGTTGTTGTCGGCCCGGGTTGGTTGTTGTCGGCCCGGGTTGGTTGTTGTCGGCCCGGGTTGGTTGTTGTCGGCCCGGGTTGGTTGTTGTCGGCCCGGGTTGGTTGTTGTCGGCCCGGGTTGGTTGTTGTCGGCCCGGGTTGGTTGTTGTCGGCCCGGGTTGGTTGTTGTCGGCCCGGGTTGGTTGTTGTCGGCCCGGGTTGGTTGTTGTCGGCCCGGGTTGGTTGTTGTCGGCCCGGGTTGGTTGTTGTCGGCCCGGGTTGGTTGTTGTCGGCCCGGGTTGGTTGTTGTCGGCCCGGGTTGGTTGTTGTCGGCCCGGGTTGGTTGTTGTCGGCCCGGGTTGGTTGTTGTCGGCCCGGGTTGGTTGTTGTCGGCCCGGGTTGGTTGTTGTCGGCCCGGGTTGGTTGTTGTCGGCCCGGGTTGGTTGTTGTCGGCCCGGGTTGGTTGTTGTCGGCCCGGGTTGGTTGTTGTCGGCCCGGGTTGGTTGTTGTCGGCCCGGGTTGGTTGTTGTCGGCCCGGGTTGGTTGTTGTCGGCCCGGGTTGGTTGTTGTCGGCCCGGGTTGGTTGTTGTCGGCCCGGGTTGGTTGTTGTCGGCCCGGGTTGGTTGTTGTCGGCCCGGGTTGGTTGTTGTCGGCCCGGGTTGGTTGTTGTCGGCCCGGGTTGGTTGTTGTCGGCCCGGGTTGGTTGTTGTCGGCCCGGGTTGGTTGTTGTCGGCCCGGGTTGGTTGTTGTCGGCCCGGGTTGGTTGTTGTCGGCCCGGGTTGGTTGTTGTCGGCCCGGGTTGGTTGTTGTCGGCCCGGGTTGGTTGTTGTCGGCCCGGGTTGGTTGTTGTCGGCCCGGGTTGGTTGTTGTCGGCCCGGGTTGGTTGTTGTCGGCCCGGGTTGGTTGTTGTCGGCCCGGGTTGGTTGTTGTCGGCCCGGGTTGGTTGTTGTCGGCCCGGGTTGGTTGTTGTCGGCCCGGGTTGGTTGTTGTCGGCCCGGGTTGGTTGTTGTCGGCCCGGGTTGGTTGTTGTCGGCCCGGGTTGGTTGTTGTCGGCCCGGGTTGGTTGTTGTCGGCCCGGGTTGGTTGTTGTCGGCCCGGGTTGGTTGTTGTCGGCCCGGGTTGGTTGTTGTCGGCCCGGGTTGGTTGTTGTCGGCCCGGGTTGGTTGTTGTCGGCCCGGGTTGGTTGTTGTCGGCCCGGGTTGGTTGTTGTCGGCCCGGGTTGGTTGTTGTCGGCCCGGGTTGGTTGTTGTCGGCCCGGGTTGGTTGTTGTCGGCCCGGGTTGGTTGTTGTCGGCCCGGGTTGGTTGTTGTCGGCCCGGGTTGGTTGTTGTCGGC
>NW_027615236.1:27500-57826 GCF_965212315.1 Lampetra planeri | reverse complement strand
CTCACTCACTCACTCACCCGCCTCACCTGCTCGCTCACTCACTTACTCACCCGCCCGCCCCACACTACTCGCTCACCCATTCACCCGCTCACTCACTCGCTCACCCGTTCACCCGCCATCATCATCATCGTCGTCGTCGTCATCGTTATCGTTGTCATCATCGTCATCATAATCGTTGTTGTTGTTGTCGTCATTGCCATCATCGTTGTCGTCATTGTCATCATCGTCGTCGTCGTCATCATCGTCGTCATCATCATCATCGTCGTCGTCATCATCGTCGTCGTCATCATCATCGTCATCATCGTCATCATCATCATCGTCGTCATCATCATCATCATCGTCGTGTCGTCATCATCGTCGTCGTCATCGTTGTCGTCGTCATCGTCGTCGTCGTCATCGTCGTTGTCGTCGTTATCGTCGTTGTCATCGTCATCGTCGTCGTCATCGTCGTCGTCCGCAGGGCCGGACTCGGTGGAGGCTAAGAGCAAGCGCTTCCAAGTGACCTCGAGCTCCGGCAAGTTTCTGTTCTCGGCCGAAGACTCGGAGGTGGTGGGTGGGAGCCGATCGACTGCGAGGTGCTCGGTAAGCCCCTCCCCCCCTCCCCCCCCCCCTCCCTCCCCCTCCTACTCCCCCTCCCCTTCCCCCTCCCTCCTCTTTCCTCCTCCCACCTCCCTCCCCTCCTCCCTCCTCCCCTCCCCCCCTCCCTCCTCCCCCTCCTACTCCTCCCCTCCCCCTCCCCCCCCTCCCCCTCCTCCTCCCTCCTTCCTCTCCCCCCTCCCCCCTCCTCCTCCCTCTTCCCTCCTCCTCCCTCCCCCATCCTCCCTCCCTCCTCCTCCCCCTCCCCCCCTCCCTCTCCTCCTCCTCCTCCTCCCTCCTTCCTCCTCCTCCCTCCCCCCTCCTCCCTCCCTCCTCCCCCTCCCCCCTGCCTCCTCCTCCCTCCTCCTCCCTCCCTCCCTCCTCCTCCCCCCTGCTCCCTCCCCCCCTCCCTCCTCCTCCTCCTCCTCCTTCCTCCACGCTTCGGGGGGCTTCCCCCCCCCCCGCGTCTTTGACGTCGCAGCATCACGGCATCGTGCACACGCACGATGCCGTGTCACTGACGATGCTAATGCTCTTGATGATGATGCTGCTGCTGATGGTAATGATGATGCTGATGATGCTGATGATGATGCTGATGATGCTGATGATGCTGGTTTGTTGCAGGAGCTGAAGGTGCCTTATTTGAACATTCGATCCAAACGCCGCAAGTCAGAGCAGAGCCGTTCAAGCATCTCAGGTACCCAGAATGGTGGTGGTGGTGGTGATGGTGGTGATGGTGGTGGTGGTGATGGTGGTGGTGGTGGTGGTGGTGATGGTGGTGGTGGTGATGGTGGTGGTGATGGTGGTGATGGTGGTGATGGTGGTGGTGATGGTGGTGATGGTGGTGGTGGTGATGGTGGTGGTGGTGATGGTGGTGGTGATGGTGGTGATGGTGGTGTGGCTGACTCTGTGGTGGTGGTGGTGATGGTGATGGTGGTGATGGTGGTGATGGTGGTGGTGGTGATGGTGGTGGTGATGGTGGTGATGGTGGTGATGGTGGTGGTGATGGTGGTGATGGTGGTGATGGTGGTGGTGGTGATGGTGGTGGTGATGGTGGTGATGGTGGTGATGGTGGTGGTGGTGATGGTGGTGGTGGTGGTGATGGTGGTGGTGATGGTGGTGGTGGTGGTGATGGTGGTGGTGATGGTGGTGATGGTGGTGTGGCTGACTCTGTGGTGGTGGTGATGGTGGTGGTGGTGGTGATGGTGATGGTGGTGATGGTGGTGTGGCTGACTCTGTGGTGGTGGTGATGGTGGTGATGGTGGTGGTGGTGATGGTGGTGGTGGTGATGGTGGTGGTGATGGTGGTGATGGTGGTGGTGATGGTGGTGATGGTGGTGGTGGTGATGGTGGTGGTGGTGGTGATGGTGGTGGTGATGGTGGTGATGGTGGTGTGGCTGACTCTGTGGTGGTGGTGATGGTGGTGGTGGTGATGGTGGTGGTGATGGTGGTGATGGTGGTGATGGTGGTGGTGATGGTGGTGGTGGGTGGTGATGGTGGTGATGGTGGTGATGGTGGTGGTGATGGTGGTGATGGTGGTGGTGGTGATGGTGGTGGTGATGGTGGTGGTGATGGTGGTGATGGTGGTGGTGGTGATGGTGGTGGTGGTGGTGGTGATGGTGGTGGTGGTGATGGTGGTGGTGGTGATGGTGGTGGTGATGGTGGTGATGGTGGTGGTGGTGGTGATAGTGGTGATGGTGATGGTGGTGATGGTGGTGGTGGTGTGTCTATCCCTGTGGTGGTGGTGGTGTGGCTGGCCCTGTGGTAGTGGTGGTGGTGTGGCCGCCCCAGGCTGGAGTCTCCTACGAGGGCGTTGTGGCTGGACGCGCCGCAGGGTGTGGTGGTGGTGATGGTGATGGTGGTGGTGATGGTGATGGTAGTGGTGATGGTGGTGGTGATGGTGGTGATGGTGGTGGTGGTGGTGTGGCTGACCCTGTGGTGGTGGTGGTGGTCGTGGTGGTGTGGCTGGCCCAGGCTGGAGTCCCCCACAAAGGCGTTGTGGCTGGACGTGCCGCAGGGCGTGGTGGTGGTGATGGTGATGGTGGTGATGGTGGTGGTGTGGCTGACCCTGTGGTGGTGGTGGTGTGGCTGGCCCAGGCTGGAGTCCCCCACGAGGGCGTTGTGGCTGGACGCTCCGCAGGGCGTGGTGGTGGTGATGGTGATGGTCGTGATGGTGGTGATGGTGGTGTGGCTGACCCTGTGGTGGTGGTGTGGCTGCACCAGGCTGGAGTCCCCCACGAGGGCGTTGTGGCTGGACGCTCCGCAGGGCGTGGTGGTGGTGATGGTGATGGTCGTGATGGTGGTGTGGCTGACCCTGTGGTGGTGGTGTGGCTGCACCAGGCTGGAGTCCCCCACGAGGGCGTTGTGGCTGGACGCGCCGCAGGGCGTGGTGCTGCAGGCCGACGCGGGCGACGTGCGCGCCTCGTGCCGCCAGGACCTCACGCTGGAGTCGCGGGACGGAGCCGTGAGAGAGACACGCGGAGACACGGAGAGAGAGACACGCGGGGAGACATGCGGAGACACGGGGAGACACGGGGAGACACGGGGAGACACGCGGAGACACGGGGAGACACGGGGAGACACGCGGGGAGACATGCGGAGACACGGGGAGAGACAGACACGCGGAGACACGCGGGGAGACACGGGGAGACACGCGGAGACACGGGGAGACATGCGGGGAGACATGCGGAGACACGGGGAGACACGGGGAGCGAGACACGGAGAGACACGCGGAGACACGGGGAGAGAGACACGGGAAGACACGCGGAGAGAGACATGGGGAGACACGGGGAGAGACGGGAAGAGAGACACAGGGAGAGAGACACGGGGAGACACGCGGAGAGAGACACGGAGAGACAAGGAGAGAGAGACACGGAGAGAGAGACATGGGGAAAGACACGCGGGGAGAGACACACGGGGAGAGAGACACGGGGAGAGAGACACGGGGAGAGAGACACGGGGAGAGAGACACGGGGAGAGAGACACGGGGAGACACGTGGAGAGGGACATTGGGAGGGAGACGTGGAGAGACGCGGGGAAAGAGACACACAGGGAGAGACGCGGGGAGAGAGACACACGGGGAGAGAGACACGGGGAGAGAGAAACACGCGGGGAGACACGGGGAGACATGTGGAGAGAGACATTGGGAGGGAGACATTGGGAGGGAGACATGGAGAGAGACGCGGGGAAAGAGACACACAGGGAGAGACGCGGGGAGAGAGACACACGGGGAGAGAGACACGGGGAGAGAGAAACACGCGGGGAGACACGGGGAGACACGGGGAGAGAGACATTGGGAGGGAGACACGGGGAGAGAGACATTGGGAGGGAGACACGGGGAGAGAGACACGGGAAGACACGCGGAGAGAGACATGGGGAGACACGGGGAGACACGGGGAGAGAGACATTGGGAGGGAGACACGGAAAGAGAGAGACACGGGGAGACACGGGGAGACACGGGGAGAGAGACATTGGGAGGGAGACACGGGGAGAGAGAGACACGGGGAGACACGGGGAGAGAGACATTGGGAGGGAGACACGGGGAGAGAGAGACACGGGGAGACACGGGGAGAGAGACATTGGGAGGGAGACACGGGGAGAGAGAGACACGGGGAGACACGGGGAGAGAGACATTGGGAGGGAGACACGGGGAGAGAGAGACACGGGGAGACACGGGGAGAGAGACATTGGGAGGGAGACACGGAGAGAGAGACATTGGGAGGGAGACACGGGGAGAGAGGAGCGGAATGGCACGGTGACAGGGAGAGAGAAGGGGAGACAGGGAAACAGAGAGATGGTTCACTCAAGCAGATCGTGTGGCCGATGGGTTTGCAAAAAGCACTCACACGTTGTTGCGTTTGAGGCACGCACCTCTGATTAGCAAGGTTGGCTACGTACGGTGCGAAAGAAGTTCAACATACATGCATGCGTACATGGTGATGACGATGATGGTTGATGTTGACATCGCGCCCGTCTGGAACGCTCTTCCCTTCCGATATTTGGAAGCCATTGTGAGCTGCGCACTTTTAAATCGTCGTCGTCATCACCAAGATTGATAAACTCACCATTGGAACCTCATTTGCCAGAAGAAAAAAAATATGATAATTGGTTTTTACCCTTTTATCTGGCAACAAAACTGACACCTTTTTTTACAAGGAGTCATGTTTGCATTGACCACAATACATGCGGTCGGAATGCAAACAAAAAACATAACTCTGATAATGTGCACTGTCCTTGAAGTTGACGTCATCTGGTCCAACACCATGTGAGACTAGGCTCTAAGGAAAGCTGTCTCGGGTGTGGACCAATCAACTTCAAGGACAGTGCATACATTATCAGAGTTATGTTTTTTGTTTGCATTATGACTGCAGGTATTGTGGTCTATGCCAACATGACTCCATGTAAAAAAAGGTGTCAGTTTTGTTGTCAGATAAAAGGGTAAAAAAACAATAATCATTGACAAACTCGTTTCTTTAAAGCTTCTTGTTGTGTTTAGTTTGTTGTCCTTAAACCGCGCCTCTGATTGGCACGTTGGCCACGTACGGTGCGAAAGAAGTTCAACGTTCACGCACCGTCCGGCTAAGGAACAATTCAGGAAAAGTCACGTAGAAGGGAAATAATAAAATAATAAAATTACAATATTTAAATAATTCTCACGACGTTTCGGCCACAACGCAAGCAGCCGTCCTCAGGTGAAGACCAGGTCTGTCGGGGAGACAGCGTCTGAATGACGCTGTCTCCCCGACAGACCTCGTCTTGCCTGCATTCACGAAAGCTTTAAATCGAAATTTAACAATTCAGAAATCGACCAGCAGGTGGCATGGCAGTGCTACAGTTACCTTGTCGTTTCGGGCGATTTAGAGGGAAAATCTCTAATTGGGATTTTTTTTTCTGACAGATATTTCGAGAGCGATTTGATTTGCGATTACATTTTTTTAAAAGTCTGGCTTCATCTTCTTGGTTTTTTTCGGTAAAGTCACGTAGAAGGGAAGTAATAAAATAATAAAACTAAAACATAATAAAATAATTCTCACGACGTTTCGGCCACAACGCAAGCAGCCGTCCTCAGGTGAAGAACAGGTCTGTCGGGGAGACAGCGTCTGAATTTTATTACTTCCCTTCTACGTGACTTTACCGAAAGAACCAAGAAGATGAATCCCTGCAGTCACGAAAGCTTTAAATCGAAAAGTCTGGCTTCAGTTCCATACTCGCTGTGTAATAGATTTAAAGCGTGCGATGGAGCATTGCCACGTGATACCATCACAACATGAACTGCTCTGTATATTCTAATGCAAGGGTGAGAACTTAAAATTGCTTCCAACAAATATTTATTGAAATGTTTTAATTGAAATAGAACAATCGAACATAGAACAATTGTTAAGTTAAATAAATAAAGTTATAACAATAAAACATTATCTTCTTGGTTCTTTCGGTAAAGTCACGTAGAAGGGAAGTAATAAAATAATAAAAATAAAACATAATAAAATAATTATCACGACGTTTCGGCTTTATTATGTTTTATTTGTTTTATTATTTTATTACTTCCCGTCTACGTGACTTTACCGAAAGAACCAAGAAGATGAATCCCTGCAGTCACGAAAGCTTTAAATCGAAAAATAAAACATTAAACAATCCAAATAAGAAAGTACTGTAATAGGACTTTTCAAATCGCAAAAAAAATCGCAGACTTTGTGATATGTTAATCTTATTGTTTCAAATTGCGATTAGTCGATTTGAAATCGATTAATCGTTCAACCCGAGTTGTGGGACCTCCCTTGCCCACTATCAATCTATAACAATGAGGTTTGACCCTTTCTGGCAATAAAACAGGAGTTGTGTTACACGCAAACCTGCACACACACACACCTGCACACACACACCTGCACACACACACACCTGCACACACACACACCTGCACACACACACCTGCACACACACACATCTGCACACACACCTGCACACACACACCTGCACGCACACACCTGCACACACCTGCACACATCTGCACACACACACCTGCACACACACACCTGCACACACACACCTGCACACACACACCTGCACACACACACACCTGCACACACACACACCTGCACACACACACCTGCACACACACACCTGCACACACACACCTGCACACACCTGTACACACACACACAACTGCACACACACACCTGCACACACACACACCTGCACACACACCTGCACACACACACACACCTGCACACGCAAACCTGTACACACACACATCTGCACACACACACCTGCACACACACACACCTGCACACACACACACCTGCACACACACACACCTGCACACACACACATCTGCACACACACACCTGCACACACACACACCTACACACACACATCTGCACACACACACCTGCACACACCTGTACACACACACACCTGTGCACACACACACCTGTACACACACAAACACCTGTACACACATACACCTGTACACACACCTGTACACACCTGTGCACACACACACCTGTACACATACACCTGTACACACACCTGTACACACACCTGTACACACACACCTGTACACACACCTGTACACACACACACCTGCACACACACCTGTACACACACACACACCTGTACACACACACACCTGTACACACCTGTACACACACACACCTGTACACACACACACACCTGTACACACACACACACACACACCTGTATACACACACACACCTGTATACACACACACACCTGTACACACACACACTCACCTGTTGCTGTTGTGGTTTTCGAGAGCAGATCGTGCTGGACTCGGAGACGATCCGGGTGCCGAACCTTCCGCGGGGCAGCAGCAGCAGCGGCGGCGGTGGTGGTGGTGGCCACCCGGGACAGGGACCCCGCGCCCCCGAGGGTGTGCACGAGCTGTGCGCGTGTCCCGGCGGGAAGGTCTACCTGGCCACCGCCAAAGCCGAGGGCGGGCAGGGATGCCGGGCCGCGGGGATCGTGTGCGACTGAGTGCGTGCACACACACGTGTACACTTACACACACACACACACGTGTGTACACACACACACACGTGTACACACACTTACACACACGTGTGTACACACACACGTGTACACACACTTACACACACGTGTACACACACACACACACGTGTACACTTACACACACGTGTACACACACACGCGTGTACACACACGCACACGTGTACACACACACACAAACACGTGTACACACACACACACGTGTACACACACACACGTGTACACACACGTGTACACACACGCACGTGTACACACACACACGTGTACACACACACACGTGTACACACTCATGGACACGTGTCCACACACACACGTGTACACATGAACATACACACACGTCTACACACACACGTGTACACACGCATTACATGTGTGTACACACACATTACGTGTGTACAAGTGCGCGTGTGTGTATATGTTTGTGTGTGTACAAGCAAGAACATCTGCTGGACTACATAGTGACGGACCAGCGGATGCGAGCCCATGTCCTTGACACCAGGACCTACCGTGGAGCTGATCTGACCTCTGACCATCGACTAGTCATCTGTAAGATGCGCCTGCCATTCTTCCACTCCGGTGGTGGGTGTACACCCAGGACCCCATTCCAACCAAAAGTGGCCTGGTCTCAGCTAGCTGATGAAAGTTGCAAGCGAGAATTTCATCATTGCTTGCAGCTGGGGTTGGCATCGTCCCCCACTCCACCTGATGTCGAGGGTAAATGGGCGAGGTTTAAGACTGTGACTCATGCAGCTGCAATGGCTGCTTTGGGTACGCGGTCCAGACCTCCCCAGAAACCCTGGCTGACAGAGGAGGTGTTCAGGTTAATTGAGAAAAAGCGACAGGCCCACTCTCATCGCCTACAGCATCCCACGTCGGAGAATGAGGAGGTTTACCGCAGCCTTCGCTCGGAGGTTCGGAGAGCCGTAAGGCGCTGTAAGGATGGGTGGCGGTCGCGGGTTGCTGAGGAGATGGAGTCTGCCTCAGTGGCCCGCGATCACAAATCACTATTTAATTCCATCAAAAAAGTAACCTGCAGCGCCACACCTATTACCATCATTAGAGGAAAAAACGGTGATCCAATCTCCGACCCCCAGGAACAGGTTTGCAGATTTGCTGAGCATTTCTGCGAGGTCCTGGGGGAGGGAAAATCTCTCAGCCAGGAAAACATCATGGCACAAAGTGGGGATAACCCTGCTGAGGCTGCGGTGCCTCAAATATTGGAAGAGGTCACCCCCTGTGAGTGGCTGGCTGAGGTGCCAGCTGTTGAGGAAGTACTGAGGGCGATCCGGAGTCTGAGACCAGGGAAGGCACCGGGCAGAGATGATCTCCCAAGCGAAATGCTGAGGGAGGGTGGCGTTTGTGCACAGACTGCCCTATATGACATCATAACAACAGTCTGGACCACTGGACGGGTTCCGCAGGACTGGAAGGATGCCCTGGTGGTCCCCCTCTTTAAGAAGGGGGACCGTACCGACTGTAACAACTACAGGGGCATCTCACTCCTCAGTGTGCCGGGTAAGGTCCTGGCAAGGATTATTCAACATCGCCTTGCTAGGCACGCTGAGGAGAGGCTTGCGGAGCCCCAATGCGGTTTCAGGAAAGGGCGGTCCTGCACAGATGCCATATTTTCTGTCCGTCTGCTCCAGCAGAGGTGTAGGGAATTTCAAAAAGACCTACATCTCTGCTTTATTGACCTGGTCAAGGCCTATGATACCATCAGTAGGACTGGGCTCTGGGTTGTTCTTCGTGCTTTCGGAGTCCCTGACCCTCTGCTCACGATCATTAAGGACCTTCATGATGGTGAGCGGGCCCGGGTAAAACTACGTGGCCGGGAGTCGGAGCCTTTCCCTGTACACCTTGGGGTGCGACAGGGATGTCCTCTGGCTCCCACATTATTTAACATCTATTTCGACTGCGTAGTTCGTGAAGCCTTCAAAAGCTGTACCGGGGGAATTACCATTTGGTACAGATATAATGGGAGGCTGATCGACGCCCGGGTGCGATCAAGGGATGGCTCCCTATTGGTCAACCACGTTATGTATGCCGATGATTTGGTAATAGCTGCTCATTCAGAAGAGGAGTTGGAGACGCTGCTGCTGAGACTGGAGTGTGCCACCAAGAGGTGGGGCCTTACCATCAGCCCCACCAAAACTAAGCACCTGCCTGGGTATTTTGTACCATCGGGCACTCCACCCCCACAACTCCCAATCGGTGATGGGGCAGTTGTGGAGAGAGTGGAGAGTTTCCCATACCTGGGCAGTGTGCTTATGACCGGCTCCAGTTTATCAGCAGAGGTCTCACTCCGAATCAGTCGAGCGGCAATATCTTTTCATCGGTTGCGTAACGCTGTGTGGAAGCTACCTGGTCTGTCGCTCCGCACGAAGCTTCAGGTCTTCTCGGCCACGGTCATTCCCTCCCTTCTCTACGCTTGCGAAACGTGGACCCCCCTAGTGGAGCATCTTCGCCGGTTGGAAACATTTAGGCTGGCCTGCCTACGATCCATCCTGGGTTTAACCAGGCTGGATTGTGTGAGGAGCTCACAAGTCCTTGAAAGATCTGGGCAAAGTCCCATCAGTGAGCTCCTCCGGCAGGCAAGGCTGCGTTGGCTGGGTCATGTAGCCCGCATGCCCAGCCACCGCATGCCTAAACAGCTTTTGTTCGGCCGGATCGAGGGGGTTAAACGGGCGCGGCACGGGCTAGAGAAGAGATGGAGTGATGTGGTACAGGAGGACGTGGAGCTGAGTGGACTTGCCGATGACTGGTACCAGCGGTGTCAAGATCGGCCTCAGTGGAGGAGGCTCGTGAAGGACGCTACTGGGCAGTTGGAGGCAGTCGCCCTCCAACAACAACGGAGGGCGGAGGAGCGACGCTCACAACAACGAGCGGAGCGCCGGGTGGCTAAAGCACAGCAAGTTGGCACAGTAGGGGGCACAGGTGGTGGATCAGCCAGTCATCTCGGTCATCTCGGTCAGTCGACCCGTGGCACCTGGGTCTGCCCCGTGACCTCCTGCCAGCGGGCGTTCGACACTTCACGTGGCCTCAGGGTGCACATGGCCTGGCACAAGCGTCGTGGTGACGTCACCGCCACTTAGTGGCGAATGGCGGTTGTTGTTGTTGTGTGTGTACATATGTGTGTATATGTGTATGTCTGTTGACGTATGTATATGCTTGTATATGTGTGTATATGTTTGTATGTATATATATGTGTATATATGTGTATGTATGTATATGTGTTGTGGGGAGCGGTGGTGCAGCGGTTAGCGCGCTGCGCTATGAACCTGGTGACCCAGGTTCGATTCCTGCTCACGGCCAACACCAGTGACGATTATCTGAACCGGTCCTGGGCCTCCCCTAGGTCGACTCAGCCTGAAATGAGTACCTGGTGCGGTGTAGTAAACATCGCCACTGGGGAGACAAAGGCGGCCAGGCGTGGTGTTGGCCACCCACCCCCTCGTGTGCCGTGCCGGCCTTCATAGGTGCTCGCTAACAGCACTTGCCCCTACAGTCTGTTAAGGCTATACGGGGGATCTTTGTATTTGTATGTATGTATATGTATGTGTGTAAATATGTATGTGTGTATGTATGTACGTATGTAGGTATTTGTTCTCTAATTCTCTTTTTGTGTTTGTGTTTTTTTTTAGGAAACCTCCAACTTCTGAGGCGATCTATGCCACGCATTTGCGAGAGTTGTTTATTATTATATATTTTATTTCGCAAGAAGGAGGAAGCTGCCCATTTGCAGAAGGAGACGGTAAATGTATATCTGGAGGGCGGAAACAGAAGGGAAAAAAACCCGGCGAGTTCTGAGGCTGTTACGTGACTTTCTTACGCAAAGAAATGGCGGGAAAGAGACGGCGTGAGGGAGGGTAAGGTGAAGAATGTTAACCGAGACAGAAGATGAGAAAGTTTATGAAGACGATGGTGGTTGCGCAAATGTTTTTAATTATGATTATTATTACTACGAACTTGGAACAACCCTAAACCCCGCAAGAGAAACATTATCGCGGTTGAGGAAATTTTTAAAAAACGTGTTTTTTTTTCTCCCGCCAAAGTAACAAAATGGCGTCGTAGGAAAACAAAATGGCGTCGCAGAAACAAAAATGGCGGCGACCAAAAACTATTTTTGTGACAAAATCAACATTTGGTAGGCTCTTTGCTCGCGAATGAAAGGATATTTGTCTAAAAGTTTAACTGAGTGTGCGTTTGCGACAAATATGCAGTGTTGGTTCATCATGGCAGGATGTCGGTAGCGTGCGTTTGTTTCTGAGGTGATTTTTTAATATATATAATAACAATAATCTGAGGTGATTTGTACATCAATCGCTGGGGACGATGTGGCGAATATAAACAAAAAGACCATCAGACGATGATGTCTCCTTCACGTATTAGTCTCTCCAAATAACAACCCACAATTTCAGCAGCATCGATTCAGTATAAAGCTTGAGTGAATCAACATTGGTTAGCGTCATCTGGTCCAACACCATGTGAGACTAGGCTCTAAGGAAAGCTGTCTCGGGTGTGGACCAATCAACTTCAAGGACAGTGCATACATTATCATAGTTATGTTTTTTGTTTGCATTATGACTGCAGGTATTGTGGTCTATGCAAACATGACTCCTTGTAAAAAAGGTGTCAGTAAAAAAAACAATTATCAACATTGGTTGGCTCTGCTGGTGAGACACTGAAAGTCGAAACCAGTTCTTATCTGGCAGTTCGCCAGCATTGATTCAAACAGAGCCTGGCTTTGCTGATGAGATGCCAAAAATGCGTTCAAAAAGAGCTTCATAGCTTATCAGATTCCTCCAGTATAAATACATATTCTGATTCAATGCCGTTGAAAGCTATTCACTTACAGAAAGCCGTGCGTGTGACTGATGGGATGTGTTAAAACTAACTAAAGTTATTCTATTTTTGCGGAGAGATGGATATACGACGAAGATGCAATCGTCTGATTACGGGGTGATTTGGGTCACATTTGAAAAATGAAATGACAATATTGTTAATGACGGAGTTCTTAATGGTTTTACAAGGTGAATGGGCTACATTGAAAGCCCCGGTGTGCATTTGTCTGGGTTTTTATTTCATATTAACAACCGTGTGTCGATTAATATTCCTTTAACAGTTTGTTTTTGAGAATAAACACGATATTTCTTGGAAGTTTGCACTGTTAACTGTCGGAATAAAACTCGTAAAATTTACCACTCTAAAAATTGGCGGCTAAAAACAGAAATCACGCGGGCATTTTACAAATCGGCAGGAGGCGTTTTTTCGGAACACGAGTTTATGGGACAATTTTTAAAAAAGGATTTCTCGATTTTTTTTTTTTGCTAAAATATTTACGAACATATTAAGAGTGATTCTAGATTTGAAGCTTTCGTGACTGCAAGGAGTCATACTCTTAGTTCTTTCGGTAAAGTCATGTAGGTAAAAAATGAAATTAAAATTAATAAAAATAAAACAATAAAAATCACGACGTTTCGGAGGCAACACAAGCTTCCGTCTTCAGGTGAAACCATCACAGCAAAATATCTGTACCTTATATATATCTGTACCTTATATATATCTGTACCTTATATATATCTGTACCTTATATATTATATATATAAGGTACAGATATTTTGCTGTGACGGTTTCACCTGAAGACGGAAACTTGTGTTGCCTCCGAAACGTCGTGATTTTTATTGTTTTATTTTTATTAATTTTAATTTCATTTTTTACCTACGTGACTTTACCGAAAGAACTTAGACTATGTATTAAGAGGGACCAAAGGGCGTCGTGACGTGATGTGACGTAGCGGTCAAAGGGCACTGCGCTTCAAACCCAGCGTCCCCGAGTTTCGATTCGCGCTCACGACCAACAGCAGTAGGCAAATATCTGAACCGGTCCTGCGCCTCCCCTATGGACGCATGCTGAACTTCCTTTGCACCGTACGTAGCCAACCGTGCTGATCGGAGGTGCGGGGGGGGGGGGGACAACATGGTATACACAAGAAGCAATTCATAATAAAGGTTTTTGGGGGTTAAATCGCGTAAGTATAAACATCTAGAATTGAAGCTTTCGTGACTGCAGGGATTCATATTCTTGGATCTTTCGGTAAAGTCACGTACAAGGAAAAAAATAAAAGAATAAAAATAAAACATAAAATTCTCACGACGTTTCGGCCACAACACAAGCAGCCGTCACGTATGTAGAAATAAAATTTAAATAAGATTAAAATCACGACGTTTCGAACGCAACACAAGCGCTCATCATCAGGTGGAAATGCTGTATTTGCCCTCCATGCAGTTTGCCGTTCTCTATGTGCTATGTACGCTATGGGTTTTTACCCCATTTCCACCCGATGATGAGCGCTTGTGTTGCGTTCGAAACGTCGTGATTTTAATGTCATTAAAATTGTATTTCTACATGCGTGACTTTACCGAAGAAACCAATGACGAGCGGAGTTCGCGTGGCCGATGGTTCGATGCTCCTAGATGACATTGACCAAGGTATCGTGACGTAATAACTTGACGGACTTCCCTTGAGATGTCACTTTATTGAAGACACGTTCGCTTGACATCAGGCGGAGACCCCATGGGTGGAAAAAACCCGATTTTTCCAGCGGCAGGCATCGGGTTTTTTCTTTAATACAATTAAACCCGATTTCGGGGAATTAAAACCTGGTTTAATGAATACGAAACTCTGATCCAAGGCTTAGGCTGCTTTCTCCACAATCGTGGGCGTCAGTGAGTTCCTTCGCTTGGAATGGATGATGCCCATCGTTGAGAAGTTGGCGAAGTGCGGTTCTGCAATTAAAACCAATTAAACCGGATTTCTCCCAATCTCAGATGATCGGGTTTAATATAAAAAGACAATTAAGCCCGATTGTAAAAAGCCTGACTGTGCCATCCTTCCTTGGGAGATCCCCACTACAACAGCCCCGAGTCTCCCGCGCGTCTCCCCCTTTTATACCCGCCGAGGGGGATAATCCGACACTGGCCGGAAGTTGCAGACTGCACGGACAACGGAGAGCAAAGTGACACTTTCCTCTGAGCGAAAGTTGCCCCGGGGACTTCCACAGACAAAGTTCCTTCGCAAACAGCCACCAACAAAGACAAAGATCCCCCACGTAGCCTCGGGGGCAAGTGCTGTCAGCAGCGGACGCTCTCCGAAGGCTCTGCTGGAAATCAAAGCAAGTTTTTTTTTTTTATAGAAATGGACTTCAAGATATAGTTTTCAAACACCAAATGTGACCTTTGCAAAAGGGACAACTTGCGCCTCAAAGCGGGTCAGAGAGTGCAGTAATTATACTGGTAGGAACCTCCTGGTTACACCAGCCCACAGGGGATTATTGTGTCCGTCCGCCGTGCAGGGAGGGGCTGGGTGGGGAGGGAGGAGCTGGGTGGGGAGGGGAGGGTGGGGCTGGGTGGGGCTGGGTGGGGAGGGGAGGGTGGGGAGGGGCCGGGTGGGGAGGGGCTGGGTGGGGAGGGTGGGGCTGGGTGGGTCTGGGTGGGGAGGGGAGGGTGGGGAGGGGCTGGGTGGGGCTGGGTGGGGAGGGGAGGGTGGGGAGGGGCTGGGTGGGGAGGGAGGGAGGGGCTGGGTGGGGAGGGGAGGGTGGGGCTGGGTGGGGAGGGGAGGCTGGGTGGGGCTGGTTGGGGAGGGTGGGGCTGGGTGGGGAGGGTGGGGCTGGGTTGGGAGGGTGGGGCTGGGTGGGGAGGGTGGGGCTGGGTGGGGGGTGGGAGGGGTGGGTCTGGGTGGGGAGGGGCTGCTCACCCCGTGGTGCCCTTATAAAACTCAACGTTTCACCTACTCACGCCGGCTTGTGCCCGCCCTCACAGTCGGGCATATTTGCGGAATACACCACGCCGCCGTTGACCCTGCAGGCCATTGACCGAGCAACCCAACGCAATAAAACTCAACTACTATTTTATTTTACCAGGTAAGGAGAACCGAGATATATACAAGTCTGTTCTATAACCATGCGTGTTGTGTTTCTTAACGCGAATTGGACACAACGCGATGATTAATGCATTACAGGGAACACATTTTTGTATATAACGGCGAATGAGAATTGAATACAATGCGATGATTAATGCATTACAAGGAACGCATTTGTGTATATAACGGCGAATGAGAGTTTGATATAATGCAATGATTAATGTATTACAGGGAACACATTTGTGTATATAACGGCGAATGAGAGTTGTGTATAACGCAATGATTAATGTATTACAGGGAACACAATTGTGTATATAACGGCGAATGAGAGTTTGATAGAACGCGATGATGAATGCATTACAGGGAACACATCTTTCTACAACGCGGAATGCGAATTGGATACAACGCGGCAGAGCGAACGGAACTACGTCGCACCGCGAGTTGGAATAAGCGTCCGTAGCGGCTGCCTCTGATGATCATCATCGTCATCGTCGTCGTCGCGCAAGGCATCGGGATGCTGCTGGATGCTTCTAGACGCTACTATCCACGCGCCTCGGTCTTTGTTCGGCCTGCATCGTGCATCTCGCGTGCTATCGCGGGCTGTGATTGACCACCGATATTATTGATCATATGAACGCCGGTGCCCACCGCTGCGTTAAAGAGGAACAGGTCGTGCAGCCTCTACTCTCTGGTGCTTTCGGTAAAGTCACATAGGTGAAAATGAAAAAATAAGAATGAAAATAAAGAATAAAATAGAAATTACAAAAAAATTGAAATAACTAAAAAGCTTTCGTGACTGCAGGAATTCATCTACTTGGTTCTTTCGGTAAAGTCACGTAGAAGGGAAATAATAAAATAATATTAATATAAAACATTGCGAATTATCACAGTGAGAAATTGCTCTGCCTGCATCGTGAGAATTTGTATTGTTTTATATTCATATTATTTTATTATTTCCCTTCTACGTGACTTTACCGATAGAACCAAGAATATAGAAATAACTAAATTAAATCAGGACGTTTCGGAAGCAACACAAGCTTCCGCCATCAGGTGGGACAACCACAGCAAAAAACCCGGCCGGGTACGGGTAGCCGTTTGCGACCCTGGTGCGGCCGGGTACGGGTACGGGTAGGCCGTGAGTCACTGCTGAGTCACCGTTTGTCACTCATTTCCCAACGTCTTGTCTCTTCTCACAATTCAAGTTCCTAGAATCAACCCACCCGTGCCTGCAACATGGCTTCATCCCAAAGGTCGCAATCGGGTACCCGATACCCGTACCCTACCCGATACCCGGCTACCCGTACCTGGCCGGGTACGGGTAGCCGTTTGCGACCCTGGTGCGGCTGGGTACGGGTAAGGAATCAAAACCCGTTTGCGACCTATGATTTAAGGCCTCGACACAGAGGCATGGTTTCTCTGTGTGTCTATGTGTGTGTCTCTCTCTGTGTGTCTCTGTGTTGTCTCTCTCTGCTTATGTGTCTGTCTGTGTGTCTATGTTGTGTGTCTCTCTGTGTGTCTCTGTGTTGGTTCTCTCTGCTTATGTGTCTGTCTGTGTGTCTATGTTGTGTGTCTCTCTCTGTGTGTGTGTGTCTCTGTGTGTCTCTGTGTATCTCTCTCTGCTTATGTGTATGTCTGTGTGTCTATGTTGTGTGTCTCTCTCTCTCTCTGTGTGTGTCTCTGTGTGTCTCTGTGTTGTCTCTCTCTGCTTATGTGTCTGTCTGTGTGTCTATGTTGTGTGTCTCTCTCTGTATGCGTGTCTCTGCGGCCAGGTACGGGTAGGGTACAGGTATGGCCGGGTACAAGTACGGGTAGGGTACGGGTACGGCCGGGTACGGCTACCCGTTTGCGACCCTGGTGCGGCCGGGTACGGGTACGGGGGGTAAGGAATCAAAACCCGTTTGCGACCTCTGGTGGGAGTTCAAGCCCTGGCTACAGGTGAATGAGGCCCAGGTGAAGCCTTGCAATTCGCGGTTTCCACAGACAGCGAGACCAGAAGTCGGATTCCATTGGCCGCTGCAATCGAAGCCGTTGGGTTGGGATTGTGGGGAGCGGTGGCAAAGCGGTTAGCGCGCTGCTCCGTCAACCCGGCTGTGAGCCGAGTTCGATTCCCGCTCGCGGCCACCACCAACGATTACCTGAACCGGTCCTCCGCCTCCCCTAGGTCGACTCAGCCTCAAAATTAGTAACCTGGTGCGGTGTGTAGTAAATATCGCCACTGGGGAGACAAAGGCGGCCGGGCGTGGTGCTGGCCACCCACCCCCCCTCGTGTGCCGTGCCGGCCTTCATAGGTGCTGCTCGCTACACGCACTTGCCCCTATAGTCTGTTGAAGGCTATTTGGGGGATCTTTGTCTTTGTGTGTGTCTGTGTGAGTGAGTGGTGCTGGCCACCCACCCCCTCGTGCGCCGTGCCGGCCTTCATAGGTGCTGCTCGCTAAACGCACTTGCCCCTACAGTCTGTTAAGGCTACACGGGTGGTCTTTGTCCGGTTGAGACTTAAAGGCCAACGAGGAAGAGTAGGCCAAGAGACACCTCGAGGGCACTTGCAGGGCTGCGCCTGTGCCTACGGGTTCATACCTGAGAAACCAGTTGCACACCGACCGGTTGCATGCAATCGAACGGCTCGCGTGTGGAGGTCTCCTGCAACCAGTCGCCGGCGACTTGCGCAATCGACCGGTTGCGGGCAACTTGCGTGATACATCGGTTGCGAGCAACTTGCGCAACCGGTTGCGGGCAACTTGCGCAATCAACTGGTTGCGAGCAACTTGTGCAATCAACCGGTTGCGGGCAACTTGCGCATTCAACCGGTTGCGAGCAAGTTGGGCAATTAACCGGTTGCAGGCAACTTGCGCAATCAACTGGTTGCAGGCAACTTGCGCAATCAACTGGTTGCGAGCAACTTGTGCAATCAACCGGTTGCGGGCAACTTGCGCAATCAACTGGTTGCGGGCAACTAGCGCAATCAACTAGTTGCGGGCAACTTGCGCAACTGGTTGCGGGCAACTTGCGCAATCGACCGGTTGCGGGCAACTTGCGCAACTGGTTGCGGGCAACTTGCGCAATCAACCGGTTGCGGGCAAATTGCGCAATCAACTGGTTGCTGATTACAGTAGACGCTAACTCAACTCCCACGCGTCGATTTGCTCGGCGATGAGGGATGGTGGGGTGAGGGATACGGTGGGGGGGGGGGGTGAGTGATTTGGTGAGTGGAGGGTGAGTGGTGTAGTGAGTGGTGTGGTGAGTGATTTGGTGAGTGGAAGGGTGAGTGGTGTGGTGAGTGGAGGGGTGAGGCACTTGCAAGACGCCACGATGCCCGGGGACACGATCCTTCTTCAGTTTCCAATTGTGTCGTAGGTCTCTGAAAAATCACACAAAGTCAAAGATCACTCATGTAGCCATCACACACACACACTCACCCACACACTCACCCACACACTCACACACACACTCACCCACACACTCACCCACACACTCACACACACACTCACCCACACACTCACACATTCATTCACTCACACGCACACTCACTCACACACACACCCACCCACACACTCACACATTCATTCACTCATCCACACACTCATCCACACACTCACCCACACACTCACACACACACTCACACATTCATTCACTCACACACACACTCACCCACACACTCACCCACACACTCACACACACACTCACCCACACACTCACACATTCATTCACTCACACGCACACTCACCCACACACACACTCACCCACTCACTCACCCACTCACTCACTCACACACTCACACATTCATTCACTCACCCACACACTCACACACATGTAGGGGTGTTAGAGAGAGAGCCCGTTATGCATGGCAGCCTATGGTAAACAAACACAGTAGGCGGGGCTACATGTGTGCACAAGCAGGTGCCCTCTGCGACGTCCGCGCCAGACACCCTGGGGGGTCGATTCGGTCGTTATGATCCCCCGGGGCCCCACCCCTCAGGGAGGGGTTGGGTATAAAAGGGGAATGTATCGAAGGGCTCGGGAGTGATGTTTAGCTAAAGAAGAGGAGGCGGAAGACGTCTGAGATAGAGCCCTGGACTCCCCCTGGTACGCCGTCCTTATCAGGACCGCGCAGGCTCGAGCCAGTGGCGTGGTACCAGAGCCAGAGCCAGTGCTGGTCTGGACTCTGGGTACCGGGCCCGACTGACCAGTGTCGGGCCAAGATAGCCTCCCCTAGCCCATTAGTGGAGGACTCAGAGGCAGGCTAGGGTTAGCTAGAGAGGTGTGTCCTCAGATAGACGGGTGAGGGGGCCGATACCCCCTCAAATGTGTATGTCACAACGTTGGTGTTAAATAAACAAGTGTGCCTCCAACTCCGGTGTGAACGAGTCGTGAGCGTTACTACATCTGGCGTCAGAAGTGAAACAAAGTACGAACATGGATACACGCCGGACGACTCGAGTCGGAGTACCAGGGGCGGAGGACACCGCTGCAGTCGGAGGGCCCGAGATGGCTGAAGATGCCATCGAGCAGCCGGGGCTGGGTGCATCCACGCCACAGCAGCTGGAGGAAGGGGAGCCGTCGACGGAGGGGCTGAGGCAGGCGCACGCGAAGCTGGCCGAGCTGCTGTACGCCGCAGCCGCCATGCTCGACAACATCACGCGGCTGGGGGCTGCGGGACCGCCACGAGGCGACAGCAGCCAACGACCACAGCGCCTTCCCGCCATTTCAACGGAGCAACATTTTGAAACTCCCGCCATCGCCGCAGCTGCTGTTGAGGGCGTGGCCGCTCTAAGCATCGCGTCCAACGGCGGGAGTACAGTGCCTGCCGCGTCACCACGGGTGCGACCGGCGATGCCATCGCTGGTTCGTGCCGACGCTGAGTTGAGTGAGGCGGACGAGGGAGTGCGTTCTTCCTCTGCAGCCGCTGCCTTACATCAGCGGCTACCTCCACTCAAGGAATTTGTGGGCGAGGATGGCGACTGGGGCGGCTTCCAGCGGCGCTTCCTCGCTCACCAGGAGATGGCACAGTGGACAGACGCCGAGGCTCTCCGCGCGCTGCCAGCACTTCTCGACAGCGACGCCCTCGCCACTCTAACATCGGCTTCAAAGGAGAGGCGCTCCACGCTGCGGAAGGCGATGCAGGTGCTGTCGGCGGTATATGGTCCACCATCGGACTGTCGCCAACTCTTTTACGATCGCCAGCGGGGGACGAAGGAGTCGCCCCTGGCGTACCGCACAAGCCTCCTGGCACTGGCGAAGGAGGCCTTTCCACGAATGGATGACGAGGGTGTCGACGCCATGGTGACAGAGAAGATACTTTTGCTGGCGGACGACTTAGACATCGTCATTGTCGCACAGGACGATGCAGAGATGTGCTCCCTCCAAGCGGCCCGTCTCCTCCACGCAAACCTGTCCTCTCAACGACGGAAGGCCAGCAAGGCGGCGAGCGGGCGCGCCGTCGCTGCGGCCACCCTCCCGGCGGAAGAGGTTTGCGCCATCAACCATCAACGGCAGCACGGAGCGGGAGCGCGGGAGGACCGGGCCGGTTCAAGCCGTCTACAACGTCCATCGTCGCCACCAGCGCTTCCACGCTGTTATAACTGCGGCATCCGGGGCCACGTCGCCTCGGGGTGCCGCTCTCCTCGGCAGCGCGGAACGACACCTCAACGGGACGCCGGCCCTCGTCACAAGCTCCACCATCATAATCCGGCGAGTCGCGGCACCCCTCATGTTTGGCCCACGCACACGCCCGTCACACACTCGAACACCGCAGCGAAGGGGGGGCAAATATCGCGTACCATGGCACCAACACGCACCGCTCTGGGTACTCACATTGAACCCAGCCAGTGGTCCGTGTTGGCCCATCGGGTTGTAGCCGCGTCATCGGGGTCGTCGGCCGTTGTGGGTCACATCGATGGGGTCGAGGTGCGCATCCTGGTCGATACAGGAGCATCGGCGACCATTATTTCGGAGTTGATTTATAACATTCTCCCTGCCCAGAGCCGTCCTTTGATGCCTGTTAATGTGCCATTCTTTGCTGCTAACGGGGGTTCACTTGGCATCATCGGACAAATTCGAGCCCAAATTTGTGTCGGGGATATTAAATTATCTGGGCCGATTTTTGTTTCCTCCTCGCTGGCGGTTCCGTGCCTGCTGGGGACGGATTTCCTGGCCAAAATGCCGATTAGGATATTAATCGACCAGGGATGCATTGAGCTCCCATCGGGCCGACGCATGGCGTTTTTGCCATCCCCCGCTACGAGCCGGACGGCGTTCGCGACGGTGCCGGCGTTCGTAGATAGAACGGTGCGCGTTCCTCCGGGGGCGCAAATGTTAATTCCTTTGAGACTTCGGCGGCCCTTCGCTAAGGGCATTGGGGCTCAAGGGGTTTTGCTGGGACCGTCTAGGGCCGGGGTCAGTGGACCTAATTTACTCCCGGCCCAGACCATAGTGAGAGGGGATGGAGAACCCTTCATCGCGGTCCTCAATGTGGGCTCGCAGACGGTGGTGGTCCCACAGGGGACCGTGCTTGCTCACGCAACGCCGGTGCCCTGTGAGGAACCCGTCGCGAGTCATGTCGGCGCTGCCCCTGCACCGCGACCACATTCAGACAGCGATGAAGGGTGGCTCGAGGCGCTTTGCGCGGGATCGACGGACCTGTCAAATTTAGAGCGCCAACGTCTTAAGACACTACTGAGGGAATTTTCCGACGTTTTCAGTCGGGATAAATACGATTTGGGCTGCACTCATCTGCTGCGTCACCATATTGATACGGGTGACAGCGCGCCAATACGCCAAAATCCTTTTCGGTTGAGTCCCGCCGAAAAGGACCATGTCAAATCGGCTGTTGATGACATGCTAGCCGCCGACATAATTTCTCCCTCCAACAGCCCTTGGGGAGCGCCGATCGTCCTGGTTAAGAAGCAGGACGGTTCGTTGCGGTTTTGCGTTGACTTTCGGCGCCTTAATAAAATTACGGTTGCCGACGCATACCCGCTCCCACGGATGGACGAATCGCTTGACGCCTTGGCGGGAGCGCGATTCTTCTCCACATTGGACTTACTTTCGGGATTCTGGCAGCTTCCTCTGGACGATGATTCAAAGCCTAAAACTGCTTTCCGTACTCCGCACGGCCTGTTTCAATTCAACCGGTTGCCGATGGGCTTACACTCAGCGCCGGCAACTTTCCAGCGGTTGATGGAATTGGTTTTGGCTGGATTGCAATGGGAGTCGTGCCTGATTTATTTGGATGACGTCATTGTCTTTGGCAAAACTTTTGAGGAACATCTCCAGAGGTTGCGGGCGGTTTTCCTAAAGATGCGGGCTGCTAATTTGAAATTTAAGCCCCAAAAATGCCATTTGTTACGCGAGTCGGTGCGTTATTTGGGGCACATCGTGGGGCGCTCAGGTATTTCTACCGATCCCGCCAAAACGCAGTGTGTAAGCTCCTGGCCGACTCCCACCTCAGTGGGAGAGGTTAGGAGTTTTATTGGGTTTGCGTCGTATTATAGACGCTTCGTCGCTAATTTTGCGACTATCGCCAAACCCCTACATGCTTTAACATCTAAAGGGGTTCGGTTTTGCTGGGGTCAGGAGGAGGAGGCTGCTTTTTGCTCCCTTCGGGATGCTTTGGTAAACGCTCCTCCCCTGATTTACCCTGATTTTTCAAAACCGTTCTTGCTCGACACCGATGCGAGCAACACGGGTATTGGGGGCGTGCTCTCCCAGGTGGTTGACGGCGTGGAACATGTGGTTGCGTACGGCAGTCGGGTGTTGTCTCCAGCGGAGCAACGGTATTGTGTCACCCGTAGGGAACTGTTGGCAATTGTCCATTTCGTCCAACAGTATCGCCCATATCTGTACGGTCGGCATTTCACCGTCCGCACAGATCATGCGGCACTGCAGTACGCCCTGAGGGTTCAACAGCCATCGGGACAATTGTCCCGATGGTTGGAGGTCCTCCAGGATTACGATTTCCAAACCACATACCGTAAGGGCGTTCGCCACACCAACGCGGACGCTCTGTCACGCTTGCCAACCACCTCCGAGTGTGCATGCCTCCTGGGGTCTGGACGTTGCAGGCCTCCAGGGGACACATCGGTACCTGTCTTGGCGGCCGCCAACGACGACGATGCAATGGTTCCTAATTCGATCGAACAGCAGGGCAAAGATTCCCTGTTGGGGTTGCCCGTCATTGAATGGGGGCGCCTCCAGATGGAGGATGTCTCCCTCCTCGGGTGGCGACGTCGCGTTGGCGGTGCGGCGGGGGGAAAAAGTGGTGGTTCCGACGCATGGGAAATGTGCCAAGGTCTGCTAATGCATTGGGACGGGAAGTCACGTCGACATCGGCTGGTTGTCCCTACTGGGTTGCGGGGTAGGGTGGTATGGGCCGCTCATGAGCGCCTCCTACACCTGGGGACCCAAAAGACTCTCGCCTTGCTGCAACTTGATTTTTACTGGCCTGGCATGACGAGGGATGTGGGGGATTTGTTGGGATCGTGCCCTCAATGTGCACAACGCAAACCGCCGGCACGGGAGTCTAACCCGCCCTTGCAATCGATCAAAGTGTCCAGGATAAACGAGCTGGTCGCTCTGGACATTTTGGGACCATTCCCCGCCACCCCCAGAGGGAATAGATATTTGTTGACGGGTGTCGAGTATTTTACACGTTGGCCTATGGCCTGGCCTTTGGCCAACCAGTCGGCAGCAGCCATCGTGGAGGCCTTTGTTCAGGGTTATGTCCTGGACAAAGGTGCTCCGGAGAGGCTGCTGACCGACCAGGGCAGAAATTTTTCCGGTAAACTACTCAGACAAGTCTGCGATCTCCTGGGCACAAAGAAAATTCGGACCTCCCCATATCACCCACAAACTGACGGGATGGTCGAACGTTTGCATCGCACCATCTCGTCCATGTTATCACAACAAGTTTCGGACTCGCAAACGGATTGGGACCTACAAATTCAGGGGGTCTTGGCGGCGTACCGGATGGCACCCCATGCGGCTACGGGGTTTTCTCCCTTTTACCTTATGTACGGCCGAGAACCAGACCCGCCTGTTCGTGCCCAGTTGCGGATCCCCGTGCCGCAGGGAAAAACTAATCTGGCTGACCACGTTAAATTTAATCTGGACAAATTGACCGAGGCACGGGATGCTGCAATGCAAAACTCTGACCTCCGTCAGAAGGCAAATGAGCGCCTCAGATTGAGTCGAGCGCACATGCTGCAGTGGAAGCCGGGGGACAAGGCATGGTTGCACTGCCCCCAGGTGCCACTGGCAACCTCCTCTAAACTTGTGCGGCCGTGGCGGGGCCCTGTGGAAGTGGTGGAGGTGTTACGTCCGCAGTGCGTGCGCATCAAGTGGGGGAAGCGGCGATGGTTCGTGCACCCCTCCAGATTAAAACCCTTCGCTGCGGTTCACAACCCCACTTCACACGCGCGTGGCCAAACATGTGGGGGGTCGGCCGACTTGCTGGGTCCGTCTCCGTCGCTCTCACCAAATGCCTTGCCGGCTGTGCCACCTTCAGGAGCATCAGGAGTGACGGGCTCACGCCCGATCACCCCTCCTGCGGATGCCGAGGGTCACGCGGAGTCAGAGGAATGCTCACCTCAAGACGGACAGTCGCCACCTGATTGTCCGCCACGCGGGGTTACCCCGTGTGAGGGGCCCGCTGCAAGGACGCGCGCTAAAATGCGCAAACTGTTGTGAGGCCGGAAAATGTGTACATAGCTGTTGTGTTTATTGGGTGTTGTGTGGATGGTGTGTTTCCCGCTCCTCGGATGTACATATGCTGGGTTCACCGTTTGTTGTGTGTGCGGGGTGGGTTCCCTGCTGGTTGTATATAAGCTGTTTTTTTTACGGAATTCGTATTTATTCGGGGGGGTGCGTCGGGTTGTTTCTCATCTTGTTGTTGCGTTCTTGTTCTGGTTCCTGTTATTGTTCAAAAAATAGTGAGGCACACGCGCGGTCAGGGGGTGAAGGCACCTTTATTGTCAAATTTTTGTATGTTGGCAGCCGGGACGGCTGCATGCTATGCGGGGGGGAGTGATGTAGGGGTGTTAGAGAGAGAGCCCGTTATGCATGGCAGCCTATGGTAAACAAACACAGTAGGCGGGGCTACATGTGTGCACAAGCAGGTGCCCTCTGCGACGTCCGCGCCAGACACCCTGGGGGGTCGATTCGGTCGTTATGATCCCCCGGGGCCCCACCCCTCAGGGAGGGGTTGGGTATAAAAGGGGATTGTATCGAAGGGCTCGGGAGTGATGTTTAGCTAAAGAAGAGGAGGCGGAAGACGTCTGAGATAGAGCCCTGGACTCCCCCTGGTACGCCGTCCTTATCAGGACCGCGCAGGCTCGAGCCAGTGGCGTGGTACCAGAGCCAGAGCCAGTGCTGGTCTGGACTCTGGGTACCGGGCCCGACTGACCAGTGTCGGGCCAAGATAGCCTCCCCTAGCCCATTAGTGGAGGACTCAGAGGCAGGCTAGGGTTAGCTAGAGAGGTGTGTCCTCAGATAGACGGGTGAGGGGGCCGATACCCCCTCAAATGTGTATGTCACAACGTTGGTGTTAAATAAACAAGTGTGCCTCCAACTCCGGTGTGAACGAGTCGTGAGCGTTACTACACACACACTCACACACACACTCACCCACACACTCACCCACACACTCACACATTCATTCACTCACACGCACACTCACCCACACACTCACCCACACACTCACACATTCATTCACTCACACGCACACTCACTCACACACACACTCACCCACTCACTCACCCACTCACTCACTCACACACTCACACATTCATTCACTCACCCACACACTCACACACACACTCACCCACACACTCACACATTCATTCACTCACACGCACACTCACTCACACACACACTCACCCACTCACTCACCCACTCACTCACCCACTCACTCACCCACTCACTCACCCACACACTCACCCACACACTCACTCACACACTCACCCACACACTCACCCACACACTCACCCACACACTCACCCACACACCCACACACACACTCACTCACACACTCACTCACACACGGTGCTCGCCAGGTGCGGGAGAGATTGTGAGCCCCCCCTGACCTCACGCTCGCTCACACACTCACCCACACACACACTCACCCACACACTCACTCACTCACACACTCACCCACACACTCACCCACACACTCACTCACACACTCACCCACACTCACCCACACACTCACCCACACTCTCACACTCACTCACTCACTCACACACTCACTCACACTCACCCACACACTCACCCACACTCTCACACTCACTCACTCACTCACACACACACTCACCCACACACTCACTCACCCACTCACTCACTCACCCACACACACACTCACACACACACTCACCCACTCACCCACTCACTCACACACGGTGCTCGCCAGGTGTGGGAGAGATTGTGAGCGCCCCCCCTGACCTCACGCTCGCTCACACACTCACACACTCACCCACATACTCACCCACACACTCACACACTCACCCACACACTCACCCACACACTCACACACTCACCCACACACCCACTCACTCACACACGGTGCTCGCCAGGTGCGGGAGAGATTGTGAGCGCCCCCCCTGACCTCACGCTCGCTCACACACTCACACACTCACCCACACACTCACTCACTCACTCACCCACACACACACTCACCCACTCACCCACCCACTCACTCACACACGGTGCTCGCCAGGTGCGGGAGAGATTGTGAGCGCCCCCCCCTGACCTCACGCTCGCTCACACACTCACACACTCACCCACATACTCACCCACACACTCACACACTCACCCACACACTCACCCACACACTCACACACTCACCCACACACCCACTCACTCACACACGGTGCTCGCCAGGTGCGGGAGAGATTGTGAGCGACCCTCCTGACCTCACGCTCGCTCACACACTCACACACTCACCCACACACTCACCCACACACTCACTCACTCACACACTCACCCACACACTCACCCACACACTCACTCACACACTCACCCACACTCACCCACACACTCACCCACACACTCACACACTCACCCACACACTCACCCACACACTCACACACTCACCCACACACCCACTCACTCACACACGGTGCTCGCCAGGTGCGGGAGAGATTGTGAGCGCCCCCCCCTGACCTCACGCTCGCTCACACACTCACACACTCACCCACACACTCACTCACCCACTCACTCACTCACCCACACACACACTCACCCACTCACCCACCCACTCACTCACACACGGTGCTCGCCAGGTGCGGGAGAGATTGTGAGCGACCCTCCTGACCTCACGCTCGCTCACACACTCACACACTCACCCACATACTCACCCACACACTCACACACTCACCCACACACTCACCCACACACTCACACACTCACCCACACACCCACTCACTCACACACGGTGCTCGCCAGGTGCGGGAGAGATTGTGAGCGACCCTCCTGACCTCACGCTCGCTCACCACGCCGCAAGCGCTCGCCACATTCGCCACAAAGGACCCGCTCAACGTGTTTCCGTGTTTTTCGCGTCTCACGGCTTGGGCACGGCTCAAAGCACATCCATCCTCCCAACGTTTGGAGTTACACTCATCGTCGGCTTCATCATCATCATCATCAGCAGGTTCATCAGCAACAGCTTCATCATCATCAGCAGCATCATCATCATCAGCAGCAGCATCAGCAGCAGCTTCATCATCATCAGCAGCAGCATATGCATCATTATCAGCAGCATCAGATTTGTCAGCAGTAGCCGCATCATCAGCAGCAGCAGCTTCATAATTAGCATCATCAGCAGCAGCGTCATCATCATCAGCGTCATCATCATCAGCAGCAGCAGGTTCATCATCATCAGCAGCTTCATAATCAGCATCATCATCAGCAGCAGCAGCGTCATTATCATCATCATCATCATCAGCTTCATAATCAGCATCATCATCATCAGCAGCAGCAGCGTCATCATCATCATCAGCAGCAGCTTCATAATCAGCATCATCAGCAGCAGCAGCGTCATCATCATCAGCGGCTTCATCGCCAGCGGCTTCATCGCAGTAATTTCTATTTGTAACGGGCTGTGTGGCATCCCCTCATCGTTCTTGTACGGATCGACGGATACCCAGAGATAAAACAATAGAGTGGGAAACGAACACAACAATGGGGAAACAAACAACGAAGATGGGGAACAATGCAAACGGAAAACAATGCAAATGGAAAACAATGCAAACGGAAAACAATGCAAATGGAAAACAATGCAAACGGAAAACAATACAAATGGAAAACAATACAAACGGGAAACAATACAAATGGGAAACAATGCAAATGGGAAACAATGCAAATGGAAAACAATGCAAACGGAAAACAATGCAAACGGAAAACAATGCAAACAGAAAACAATGCAAACGGAAAACAATACAAATGGAAAACAATACAAACGGAAAACAATACAAATGGAAAACAATACCAACGGGAAACAATACAAATGGGAAACAATGCAAATGAGAAACAATGCAAATGGAAAACAATGCAAACAGAAAACAATGCAAACAGAAAACAATGCAAACGGAAAACAATGGCAATGAAATTTTAGCAATGAGAAACAACGGAAATGGTAAACAGAGAATGCAAATGGGAAACAATGCAAATATAAAACAATGGAAATGAGATTCAGACAATACAAATGGGAAACAGTACAGATGGGGAACAATGCAAATGGGAAACTATGTATATGGGAAACAATGCAAATAGAAAACAAACAATGCAAATGGGAAACAATGCAAATAGAAAACAAACAATGGAAATGGGAAACAATGCAAATGGTAAACAATGCAAATAGAAAACAAACAATGGAAATGGGAAACAATGCAAAGAGAAAACAAACAATGGAAATGGGAAACAATACAAATGGGAAACAATGCAAATATAAAACAAACAATGCAAATGGTAAACAATGCAAATATAAAACAATACAAATGGATAACAATGCAAATATAAAACAAACAATGCAAATGGTAAACAATGCAAATATAAAACAATACAAATGGGAAACAATGCAAATATAAAACAAACAATGCAAATGGGAAACAATGCAAATATAAAACAATGCAAATGGGAAACAATGCAAATATAAAACAAACAATGCAAATGGTAAACAATGCAAATATAAAACAATGCAAATGGGAAACAATGCAAATATAAAACAAACAATGCAAATGGTAAACAATGCAAATATAAAACAATACAAATGGGAAACAATGCAAATAACAAAACAGTGCAGTTGGGAACGAACAGTAAGGCGTGGATGTGACCGAGGCAGTGAGGGGGGAAGGGAGTTGAGGTATCGACTTGACTCACCGTCTGACACTTTATTGAGATGGAGACCCGTGTACGTTCCATCTTCGCTGTTCTCAACTGCGCCGAGACAAAGACAAAGATCCCCCGTATAGCCTTTAACAGACCGTTGGGCCAAGTCCTGTCGGTGAGCAGCACCTACGCGTTTGACCGGGTAAGGCCTCACAGATCTTCGCAAATGAAGATCGCTCAAACGGCTTATCACATGGACATTCAGAGCGGCCAAACGGTGATCCTGAACGCAGAGGGAAAACACCGGTGGACCCGGAGACAAATCCATGGAGAGAGAGACACGCAAACTACACATATGTAGCACACAGACACACACAGACACACAGACACACACAGACACACAGACACGCACACACACACACACAGACACGCACACACAGACACACACACACACAGACACACAGACACGCACACACACAGACACGCACACACAGA
>NW_027615236.1:0-22500 GCF_965212315.1 Lampetra planeri | reverse complement strand
GGCGAAAAAAATAAGTATATATAACAGGTGACGTTTCGGGCAATGGACCTTCTTCATGGCGCATGAATAGAGAGGCCCGTACAGAGGCAGTGTGGACGATACCGGGGCGCAGGGCAGAGGTCGCAAACGGGTTTTGATTCCTTACCCCCCGTACCCGTACCCGGCCGCACCAGGGTCGCAAACGGCTACCCGTACCCGGCCGGATACGGGTAGCCGGGTATAGGGTAGGGTACGGGTACCTGATTGCGACCTCTGGGATGAAGCCATGTTGCAGGCGCGGGTGGGTTGATTCTAGGAACTTGAATTGTGAGAAGAGACAAGACGTTGGGAAATGAGTGACAAACGGTGACTCACCAGTGACTCACGGCCTACCCGTACCCTGGTGCGGCCTACCCGTACCCGGCCGCACCAGGGTCGCAAACGGCTACCCGTACCCGGGTACGGGTAGCCGGGTATCGGGTAGGGTACGGGTATCGGGTACCCGGTTGCGACCTCTGGCCCAGGGTGAGAATTACATTTCGAAAGAAAAACGCGTCTTCCCGATTGACCGGCGTCTCAACATCGAACAGTTTCACTCGTCGCTGCGGTCAACGAACGCGGCGAGTGTGCCGGCGGTCGGGGAGCTCGCATCGCAGCGACGTCTACGGGCGCAAGGCATTGTGGGAAGGACGCCTTAGTTCTGGGCGAGCGGCGAAGGTGTCAACACTTTTTAAAAAAAACATTTTCCACCGAGGCATGCATTGCTGGGCACAACCACCGATTCCGGCATCTTGACCACTTCCGGTTTAATGATCTCGGTGTGACTCTGTGGGTCTCTGTGTGAGTCTACGGGTCTCTGTGTGAGTGTATGGGTCTCTGTGTGAGTTTATGGGTCTCTGTGTGAGTCTATGGGTCTCTGTGTGACTCTGTGGGTCTCTGTGTGAGTCTACGGGTCTCTGTGTGAGTCTATGGGTCTCTGTGTGAGTTTATGGGTCTCTGTGTGAGTCTATGGGTCTCTGTGTGACTCTGTGGGTCTCTGTGTGAGTCTATGGGTCTCTGTGTGACTCTGTGGGTCTCTGTGTGAGTCTACGGGTCTCTGTGTGAGTTTATGGGTCTCTGTGTGAGTCTATGGGTCTCTGTGTGAGGCTATGGGTCTCTGTGTGAGTCTGTGGGTCTCTGTGTGAGTCTATGGGTCTCTGTGTGAGTCTGTGGGTCTCTGTGTGACTCTGTGGGTCTCTGTGTGCGAGTCTGTGGGTCTCTGTGTGACTCTGTGGGTCTCTGTGTGCGAGTCTGTGGGTCTCTGTGTGACTCTGTGGGTCACTGTGTGAGTCAATGGGTCTCTGTGTGAGTCTATGGGTCTCTGTGTGAGTCTACGGGTCTCTGTGTGAGTCTATGGGTCTCTGTGTGAGTATATGGGTCTCTGTGTGAGTCTATGGGCCTCTGTGTGAGTCTATGGGTCTCTGTGTGAGTCTATGGGTCTCTGTGTGAGTCTATGGGTCTCTGTGCGAGTCTGTGGGTCTCTGTGTGCGAGTCTGTGGGTCACTGTGTGACTCTGTGGGTCACTGTGTGAGTCAATGGGTCTCTGTGTGAGTCTATGGGTCTCTGTGTGAGTCTATGGGTCTCTGTGTGAGTCTATGGGTCTCTGTGTGAGTCTACGGGTCTCTGTGTGAGTCTATGGGTCTCTGTGTGAGTATATGGGTCTCTGTGTGAGTCTATGGGTCTCTGCGTGAGTCTGTGGGTCTCTGTGTGAGTCTATGGGTCTCTGTGTGAGTCTATGGGTCTCTGTGCGAGTCTGTGGGTCTCTGCGTGAGTCTGTGGCTCTCTGTGCGAGTCTACAATAGCCCGGTGTAATCGCTGTGGCTGCAACCAGGAGTGGAACCCAGGATGTCAGCATTGCTGACTCAGTGTGTCCGACACAGCCATCATTAACCCACGGAGTCACCAGGGCCGTGTGAGCGGTGTGTGACGGATCCGTGTCGGAACGACCTGGCTATCACAAATGCTAGCCCAACGAAGTGGGCTCATCAATGGGAAATGTGTAGCGGCCAAATACGCTTAACGCGTGTTACTAAGCGTGGAGGGGAAAACCGGAGGACCCGGAGAAAACCCCACGCGAACATGGGAGAGAGAGAGCGACACACGCAAACTCCAAATATACAGCAGGTGTCATAGTCGGGATCGAACCCACAACCTCCTGTATACCAGGCGAGGTAGTCAACATCTCACCACGGAGAGAGAGAGAAACGCAAACTCTAAATATACAGCAGTAGGCGTCAGAGTCGGGATCGAACCCACGACCTCCTGTAGACCAGGCGAGGTAGTTAACATCTCACCACGCAGAGAGAGACACGCAAACTCCAAATATACAGCAGGCGTCAGGGTTGGGATCGAACCCACGACCTCCTGTGTACCAGGCGAGGTGGTTAAGATCTCCTAGCCACCGTGATCGCCAGGGCTCTGCATCTCCATCGCTTCTAACCGCACCAAGTCCACCCCCACTGCCTCCTTGCGCCGCCACGACCACGACGCTTCGATACCTGGCCGGGTACGGGTAGGGTACGGGTACGGCCGGGTACGGGTACGGGTAATGAATCAAAACCCGTTTGCGACCTCTGCCTCTCGCCCTTAATTGGACAGTGCCCTCCACGCTGTCCGTGGCTCGTACGCCGTCAATTATCTCAACGTGTACACTTCGCTGTCCCGTCCACAGCTCTCGACGGCCACCAGATCCCAATCATGTCAACGTGGACACAATTTCTTTATACGGTCCCCCCGACAAATGTAAAGCATTTTCGCAAAAAATGTAATTTTTAAGCCGCGTTTTAAAATAAGTGTGTGTTCATCTTCTTGGTTCTTTCGGTAAAGTCATCACGTAGAATGGAAATAATAAAATAATACAAATATTACATCATTCTCACGACGTTTCGGCCACAACGCAAGCAGCCGTCCTCATGTGAAGAACAGGTCTGTCGGAAAGACAGCGTCTGAATGAAACCATTTATTTAATATTTTTCATTCATTCAGACGCTGTCTCCCCGACAGACCTGTTCTTCACCTGAGGACGGCTGCTTGCGTTGTGGCCGAAACGTCGTGAGAATTATTTTATCATGTTTTATTTTTATTAGTTTATTATTTCCATTCTACGTGACTTCACCGAAAGAACCAAGAAGATGAATCCCTGCAGTCACGAAAGAAGCTTTAAATCGAAATTTAAGTGTGTGTTGTTGTTGGTGTTGTTGTTCTTTGACACGGTTGTTGTTGTTGAAAACAAATCTCATTACTGCTTCCCTCTGTTATAACCTGAACAGACTGTTGGGGCAAGTGCTGTTAGCGAGTAGCAGCATCTATGAAGAACAGCACGGCACACGAGGGAGGGTGGTTGACCAGCACAACGCCCGACCGCCTTTGTCTCCCTAGTGGCGATGTTTACACACCGCACCAGGTACTCATTTTGAGGCTGAGTCGACCAAGGGGAGGCCCAGGACCGGTTCAGATAATCGTCACGAGTATTGGTCCTAAGCGGGAATCGAACTCGGGTGGCAGAGTTCGAAGTGCATGTCGTTCACGGCTACACTACCGCTCCCCACATACACACAGACAAAGGTCCCCCGTACAGCCTTACCAGACTGTTGGGGCAAGTGCTGTTGGCGAGCACCTATGAAGGCCGGCACGGCACACGAGGTGGTGGGTGGCCAAACCCACAAAGATAAAGACAAAGATCCCCCATGTAGCCTTAACAGACTGTAGGGGCAAGTGCTGTTAGCGAGCACCTATGAAGGCCGGCACGGCACACGAGGGGGTGGGTGGCCAAACCCACAAAGATAAAGACAAAGATCCCCCATGTAGCCTTAACAGACTGTAGGGGCAAGTGCTGTTAGCGAGCACCTATGAAGGCCGGCACGGCACACGAGGTGGTGGGTGGCCAAACCCACACACACAATAATACAGACACAGACACACTCGGGCACCTGAAATTTGGCTGACTAAAACGAATTTCGGGTGATATTGTCTCTCGTACACAGAATCAAAAAAAAAAGTGATATCTTTTGTTTTCGTTTATAAACTGAAAGGGGCCAGTCGGGCGAAATCCCCGCTCGTTTTTTTTTTGTTGCGGAAAAAGGCAATTCCAGTGAGGTCGTTTTGACGCTGAAAACGCATTACGGGAGGGGGGTAGGAGGGCAGAGGTCATACAATTAAATTTGATCAAAAAGCCATAAAAATATATACTTACCAGGGCGTCGTAAGCGCCCACCCTCCGCTCTGCATTGTCTGCAGAAAATGTGGATGCGGGCGGACCTAGAGCCGCGAGATTCGTGGTAAGCTAAGTGCGAGGCCTGTAAGGATATGTTATAAAGGGGCCCTAAATTTGAAAAAACACGTAAAATTTTAAACAACACGGATTTTTTTTACTTGCGTAGTAAAGTAATTGTATTTTTTCATTTGCTATACGACCAGATAATACGACAATTCGCTAACCTTAAACACCCGGTCGTTCGTAAAAGTTGAAGGTGGTATGGTACTATAGTAATAGAGCAAGTGCAGAATCACTGAACTGGAATTTTTCGATTTAAAGCTTTCGTGACTGCAGGGATTCATCTTCTTGGTTCTTTCGGTAAAGTCACGTAGAAGGGAAGTAATAAAATAATAAAAATAAAACATAATAAAATAATTATCACGACGTTTCGGCCACAACGGCTGCTTGCGTTGTGGCCGAAACGTCGTGATAATTATTTTATTATGTTTTATTTTTATTATTTTATTATTTCCCTTCTACGTGACTTTACCGAAAGAACCAAGAAGATGGAATTTATAGCTTGAAAGTGTTTAGCGCGGGGGCCCTTGAAAGTGCGAGGCGCATAGCTACTACACATGTGTAGCTACTACACATGTGTAGCTACTACACATGTGTAGCTACTACACACGTGTAGCTACTACACACGTGTAGCTACTACACACGTGTAGCTACTACACACGTGTAGCTACTACACACGTGCAGCTACTACTACACGTGCAGCTACTACTACACGTGCAGCTACTACTACACGTGTAGCTACTACACGTGCAGCTACTACACGTGTAGCTGCCACACGTGCAGCTGCTACACGTGCAGCTGCTACACGTGCAGCTACTACACGTGCAGCAGCTGCACGTGCAGCTGCTACACGTGCAGCTACTACACGTGCTGCTGCTACACGTGCAGCTGCTACACGTGCAGCTACTACACGTGCAGCTACTACACGTGCAGCTGCTACACGTGCAGCTACTACACGTGCAGCTGCTACACGTGCAGCTGCTACACGTGCAGCTGCTACACGTGCAGCTGCTACACGTGCAGCTGCTACACGTGCAGCTACTACACGTGCAGCTACTACACGTGCAGCTGCTACACGTGCAGCTGCTACACGTGCAGCTGCTACACGTGCAGCTGCTACACGTGCAGCTGCTACACGTGCAGCTGCTACACGTGCAGCTGCTACACGTGCAGCTACTACACGTGCAGCTGCTACACGTGCAGCTGCTACACGTGCAGCTGCTACACGTGCAGCTGCTACACGTGCAGCTACTACACGTGCAGCTGCTACACGTGCAGCTGCTACACGTGCAGCTGCTACACGTGCAGCTGCTACACGTGCAGCTACTACACGTGCAGCTGCTACACGTGCAGCTACTACACGTGCAGCTACACATGTAGTAGCTACACGTGCAGCTACTACACGTGCAGCTGCTACACGTGCAGCTGCTACACGTGCAGCTGCTACACGTGCAGCTGCTACACGTGCAGCTGCTACACGTGCAGCTGCTACACGTGCAGCTGCTACACGTGCAGCTGCTACACGTGCAGCTGCTACACGTGCAGCTGCTACACGTGCAGCTGCTACACGTGTAGTAGCTACACATGTAGTAGCTACACGTGTAGTAGCTACACACATGTAGTAGCTACACATGTGTAGTAGCTGCACATGTAGCTACTTTTGCTACGGATTTCGTGCGGCTGTTGACGTAGACGCAGAGGAGAGCGTCACACGCACGCGGTCAGCCCACACAGCGAAACGTATCGCGGCAGGGGAAGCGGAGTGCATCGTCGTCTTTGCTGCAATGTCCCCATAGTATTTGTGGATCTGGGAAATTACACTGGTCAACAAAAATTACACTGGTCAACAAAAATTACACTGGTCAACAAAAATTACACTGGTCAACAACAACAAAAAAAAACATTTTTTTTTTCTGGCCTGGACTTTTGCAGCTGTTCTAGACTAATTTCAGGGTGCCGATTCCAAATCTGATCTCAGATTCGCTCTATCACATCTCATTTTTAAATCCTTTATTAAATCCTTTATATTAAGTTTGCTTGCTTGCGCGCTTACGACCGTGCAAATCTTTCGGTCGTTTTTTAACCCACTTCCCGTGATCCAATCGAGCTGACATTTTGCTACACAGACTCGTTGTGCGTGACAATTTATTTTCGTGAAAATTTGTTTCCATAACTTTACACTTTTTAGGATTTTTTTTATATTTAATTACCAATTGCTTAATGGTGGCAGGCAATCATCTGACCCATAGGTGGCAGCCATCTCAAGCCAGAGGACGAGAGGACTCTAGCCGCCACGCATATAAAGGATTTATAGTGAAAAACTTTGTTTTTACGGGTTAATTTTTATGCTATCGGTATACCCCATTTTCATTGATTTTACCAGAAATTAACTCTGTCACCTATGATTGCAAGTTGTTGCGAGTCAGTGACTGCTTTAGTGTTAAAATATGGTGCTGTGTTTAGGATAGTGTGTTTATAATATCATTTTATGTAGATATCCACATTTATTTAATATTTTTCTTCTGCAGTTTTTATTCAAAATGCAATATTTGATATCTCAAAAAACCTGATGTGATAGATTTGGAATCAGCGCCCCAAAATAACCTTAAAACCGTTGGAATACCTTATGTCAGAAAAAGTGTGTTGACCACTGTTATACGTTGGTACAACCTGTTCTGGGTGACCAGATTCGCACACTACTACTGCGAAGTTTCTTTTTTACATTTTCCATTTCGATTGCCACGGTTTGCGAAGTGGAAACGGTCTAGGGCGGACCCTGGCATTTCGTGGAAGATAAAACCCAGGAAACTTCTGAGAAATTATTTCTTGAAGGTTATTTTTTTTACTACGTAGGTTTTCGCAGCCTGATGTTATTATTACAAAGCGCGCCACCGTGGCGAGATGTTAACTACCTCGCCTGGTCTACAGGAGGTCGTGGATTCGTTCCCGACCCTAACTCCTGCTGTATATTTGGAGTTTGCGTGTCTCTCTCTCTCCGTGGTGAGATGTTAACTACCTCGCCAGGTATACAGGAGGTCGTGGGTTCGTTCCCGACCCTGACGCCTGCTGTATATGTGGAGTTGGCGTGTGTCTCTCTCATCATCATCACGGTGGCTAGGAGATGTTGACTACCTCGCCTGGTATACAGGAGGTCGTGGGTTCAATCCCGACCCTGACAATGCCTGTAATATAAGGTGTCAGTTTTTGTACCAGTTGAAAGGGTAAAAACCTATCACTATATTTTGCCACTGGTAAAGGAGGTCTCAGTGAACTGAAATTTGTTAAAAGCAATAACCACAACACAAGCAGTCAAAATGAAAACAAAAAGAAACAACTCTGATAATGATATCAAGGACAATGCATATCATTATCAGAGTTGTTTCTTTCTGTTTGCATTTTGACTGCTTGTGTTGTGGTTATTGCAAACATGATCCCTTGTATAAAGGTGTCAGTTTTTGTACCAGTTGAAAGGGTAAAAACCTACTACTATATTTTGCTACTGGTAAAGGAGATGTCTCATAGTGTAAATACTTACCCCGAGCTCTCAATACTCTGATAGTGCGCTGTTTTTGAGTTGTACGCCTTTTGGCGTCATCTGGTCCAACACCAATGGAGACTAGGCTCTAAGAAAAGCTGTCTCGGGTGTGGACCAATCAACTTCAAGGACAGTGCATATCATTATCATCATCAGAGTTGTTTATTTTGTTTGCATTTTGACTGCTTGTGTTGTGGTTATTGCAAACATGATCGCTTGTATAAAGGTGCCAGTTTTTGTACCAGTTGAAAGGGCAAAAACCTACAACTATAATTTGCAGTTCGCCCAAGTAAAATATGCGAACGTATGCCAACGTTGCAAACATGCGGTTAAACCTCGACCCCAATGTTCCATGTCAAATATCACGGACAATTCAACTCAACATTAAGCATGCCCAAAGGGGATTCTAATACAACTTAGATGGCGACTATCATAATACGTAACCGTCTTCATTCACAAAAAAGTTGTCACTTTAGCTACGCTAGTCGCGGTTATGAAAATTGCAATGATGATGATGATGTTGATCATTTTATTTGACAGGAATATACCGAACACTATGGAAACCTCATTTGCCAGTAAAAATATGATAATTGTTTTTTTACCCTTCTATCTGCCAACAAAACTGACACCTTTTTACAAGGAGTTATGTCTTTTGTTTGCATTACGACTGCAGGTATTGCGGTCTATGCAAACATGACTCCTTGTAAAAAAGGTGTCAGTTTGGTTGCCAGATAGAAGGGTAAAAAAACAATTATCATATTTTTACTGGCAAATGAGGTTCCCATAGTGTAAATGCTTACCCGAGGTCTCGTACTCTGATGGTGCATTGTCTTTGAGTTGTGCGCCTTTTGGCGTCATCTGGTCCAACACCATGTGAGACTAGGCTCTAAGGAAAGCTGTCTCGGGTGTGGACCAATCAACTTCAAGGACAGTGCATACATTATCAGAGTTGTGTTTTTTGTTTGTATTATGACTGCAGGTATTGCGGTCTATGCAAACATGACTCCTTGTAAAAAGGTGTCAGTTTTGTTGCCAGATAGAAGGGTAAAAAACCAATTATCTTAGGAATATACCGAGTTTACCGTTTGATACCTTTGCATACCCGTCAACTCCTTATGAGCGCCTTTACCTGATTACAGACCAATTCAGACTTTATTGATCACCCCGTGTCCCTTACACACCTCAACGTTCATCCTACAAAGTCCCATCTCAAGGTAGAAACACAAACACAGAGACACAAAAAGATATATTCGTTGTTGTTGTCCGTATTGAAACGGCTGTACGCTGCATGGACCTAAAAACTAAATTTCCCTTAGACAAGAATTCCAGGGTAAACTGTATGGTTTGATTGGTATGTGTATTGCAGTGTAGTGTATAGTGTAGTGTATAGTAGTGTAGTGTATAGTAGTGTATAGTGTAGTGTATAGTGTAGTGTATAGTAGTGTAGTGTATATTGTAGTGTATAATATAGTGTATAGTGTAGTGTATAGTAATGTAGTATATAGTGTAGTGTATAGTTGTGTAGTGTATAGTGTAGAGTAAATTAGTGTAGTGTATAGTAGTGTATAGTAGTGTAGTGTATATTGTAGTGTGTAGTGTATAGTGTATAGTAATGTAGTATATAGTGTAGTGTATAGTTGTGTAGTGTATAGTGTAGAGTAAATTAGTGTAGTGTATAGTAGAGTATAGTAGTGTAGTGTATAGTAGTGTATAGTGTAGTGTATAGTGTAGTGTATAGTAGTGTAGTGTATATTGTAGTGTATAGTAGTGTATAGTGTAGTGTATAGTAATGTAGTACATTCCCATGATGGGGGATCAATATTTTTTTTATGACAAATGAACCTTAGTTAATTAGTTAATTTGACTTACTTAATTAGAGCTGAACAAGCGAATGCACTCCATGCTCGATGATAAGAATATTATTTGGTCTTTCGGTAAAGTCACGTAGATAGGTTCTAAGAAAACAACAAAAAATTATAAAAAAATAAACTACCGACATTTCGATCGCAACACAGGCGGTCGTCATCAAAATGATGATAAAAAAAAGTGTTATTTTATTTACCGAAAGACCCAAAGATTATGAATTCCTATTCTTACGTTTTTTCGGTAAAGTCACGTAGGTAAAAAATTAAAATTAATAAAAGTAAAATAAAAAAATAATATTTTAAAAATTAATAAAAGTAAAATAAAATAAAAAATATTATTATTTTTATTTTATTTTACTTTTATTAATTTAAAATTTTTACCTACGTGACTTTACCGAAAAAACCTAACAATATGAATCCTTGCAGTCACGAAAGCTTCAAATCTAGAATTATGAATTCCTGCAGTCACGAAAGCTTTAAGTCAAAATAGATAACGATTTGTAAAAAAATAATGTTGATGTTGTTGCCCTGGTGGGAAATTCCACATTGCTATGGCGGGAGAAAGAGAGTTGTGGAGAGCTACCCAACAACATATTCACAAGCATAAACATATTAGAATGTGAACAAAAACTTTGCACTTTAACGAAAGACCCCAAGAATATGGGTAACTATTTTATCGACCCCGCCCCCGCACTGAGGGATGATGGGTTGGGTCAATCGCCCATCGAGGATAAAAACTGAATTTAAAAAAATCGAAATGACAAATTGTTTTAAACTATTAAAGCAGTTGTTTTTGTTTTAACTAGAATGTCACACTTTTAAACATCGATATTTTCCTCACACGCGCAAGCAAAACACCGATTAGCTTTACGGAATGAAAAATACACAATATGATTACGGTCAAATTATTTAAAAGGTGATTTTATCACGATGATGATGATGATTCTTATTATTACAACGATTACAATTACATAAGTGACAATTCTGATCACCATGATTGAATATATGAAAGTTAAAAAAATCAATTTAACTTCCTTGTTTTTATTTTAAAAAAAACACGCATTCAAAGCGACTCACGGATCCGCTTTATATGTAAAAAAACTCAACTCCGTTTAGCATTTAACGACGGGTTTACTGAAGAAAACTTACATGTTTTCCTCACAAAAGTCACCAAAACCCCCACGGGAAGCTTAACGAATTAAAATATAAACTATTAAAATCCACCGTCGCTGCTTTACTGTACTTACAGTTCGTTAACGGACGCGGCAAATGTCGACTTTGATGACAAACTTGCCTTCACCCTCAAACTCCCTCAAACTCTTTCTTAACTTCTGCTTAATTGTTGCGCACGAGTTTACAGGAAGACGCATTAATAAATTAATAACATACCAACTCAATGGCCACCAACTTTCGTTCCCTATCGTACGATATATCGCGATATATCGTAAGATTGTGGCTCATTCCCCACGATATATCGCGATATATCGCGCGATTAGGGCTCATTCCCCACGATATATCGCGATATATCGCGATATATCGCACGATTGGGGCTCGTTCCCCACGATATATCGCGATATATCGTACGATTGGGGCTCGTTCCCCACGATATATCGCGATATATCGTAGAAAATGAGCCCCAATCATGCGATATATCGTGAACTCACCCACTCGCTCACCCACTCGCTCACCCACTCGCTCACCCACTCGCTCACCCACTCGCTCACCCACTCGCTCACCCACTCGCTCACCCACTCGCTCACCCACTCGCTCACCCACTGTGTGTTGAGTTAGAAAGTGTCTCTCATTGCTGATGCTGATTATGATGATGCTGCCGATACTGATGCTGATTATGATGATGCTGCTGATACTGATGCTGATTATGATGATGCTGCCGATACTGATGCTGATTATGATGATGCTGCCGATACTGATGCTGATTATGATGATGCTGCCGATACTGATGCTGATTATGATGATGCTGCTGATACTGATGCTGATTATGATGATGCTGCCGATACTGATGCTGATTATGATGATGCTGCCGATACTGATGCTGATTATGATGATGCTGCCGATACTGATGCTGATTATGATGATGCTGCCGATACTGATGCTGATTATGATGATGCTGCCGATACTGATGCTGATTATGATGATGCTGCCGATACTGATGCTGATTATGATGATGCTGCTGATACTGATGCTGATTATGATGATGCTGCTGCCGATACTGATGCTGATTATGATGATGCTGCTGATACTGATGCTGATTATGATGATGCTGCCGATACTGATGCTGATTATGATGATGCTGCCGATACTGATGCTGATTATGATGATGCTGCCGATACTGATGCTGATTATGATGATGCTGCCGATACTGATGCTGATTATGATGATGCTGCCGATACTGATGCTGATTATGATGATGCTGCCGATACTGATGCTGATTATGATGATGCTGCTGATACTGATGCTGATTATGATGATGCTGCTGCCGATACTGATGCTGATTATGATGATGCTGCTGATACTGATGCTGATTATGATGATGCTGCCGATACTGATGCTGATTATGATGATGCTGCCGATACTGATGCTGATTATGATGATGCTGCTGATACTGATGCTGATTATGATGATGCTGCTGATACTGATGCTGATTATGATGATGCTGCCGATACTGATGCTGATTATGATGATGCTGCTGATACTGATGCTGATTATGATGATGATGCTGCCGATACTGATGCTGATTATGATGATGCTGCTGATACTGATGCTGATTATGATGATGCTGCCGATACTGATGCTGATTATGATGATGCTGCCGATACTGATGCTGATTATGATGATGCTGCTGATACTGATGCTGATTATGATGATGATGCTGCCGATACTGATGCTGATTATGATGATGCTGCTGATACTGATGCTGATTATGATGATGCTGCTGATACTGATGCTGATTATGATGATGATGCTGCCGATACTGATGCTGATTATGATGATGCTGCCGATACTGATGCTGATTATGATGATGCTGCCGATACTGATGCTGATTATGATGATGCTGCCGATACTGATGCTGATTATGATGATGATGCTGCCGATACTGATGCTGATTATGATGATGCTGCCGATACTGATGCTGATTATGATGATGCTGCCGATACTGATGCTGATTATGATGATGCTGCTGATACTGATGCTGATTATGATGATGCTGCCGATACTGATGCTGATTATGATGATGCTGCCGATACTGATGCTGATTATGATGATGCTGCTGATACTGATGCTGATTATGATGATGCTGCCGATACTGATGCTGATTATGATGATGCTGCTGATACTGATTATGATGATGCTGCTGATACTGATGCTGATTATGATGATGCTGCCGATATTGATGCTGATTATGATGATGCTGCCGATACTGATGCTGATTATGATGATGATGCTGCCGATACTGATGCTGATTATGATGATGCTGCCGATACTGATGCTGATTATGATGATGCTGCCGATACTGATGCTGATTATGATGATGCTGCTGATACTGATGCTGATTATGATGATGATGCTGCCGATACTGATGCTGATTATGATGATGCTGCCGATACTGATGCTGATTATGATGATGCTGCTGATACTGATGCTGATTATGATGATGCTGCCGATACTGATGCTGATTATGATGATGCTGCCGATACTGATGCTGATTATGATGATGCTGCCGATACTGATGCTGATTATGATGATGCTGCCGATACTGATGCTGATTATGATGATGCTGCCGATACTGATGCTGATTATGATGATGCTGCCGATACTGATGCTGATTATGATGATGCTGCCGATACTGATGCTGATTATGATGATGCTGCTGATACTGATGCTGATTATGATGATGCTGCCGATACTGATGCTGATTATGATGATGCTGCCGATACTGATGCTGATTATGATGATGCTGCCGATACTGATGCTGATTATGATGATGCTGCCGATACTGATGCTGATTATGATGATGCTGCTGATACTGATGCTGATTATGATGATGCTGCTGCCGATACTGATGCTGATTATGATGATGCTGCTGATACTGATGCTGATTATGATGATGCTGCCGATACTGATGCTGATTATGATGATGCTGCCGATACTGATGCTGATTATGATGATGCTGCTGATACTGATGCTGATTATGATGATGCTGCCGATACTGATGCTGATTATGATGATGCTGCTGATACTGATGCTGATTATGATGATGATGCTGCCGATACTGATGCTGATTATGATGATGCTGCTGATACTGATGCTGATTATGATGATGCTGCCGATACTGATGCTGATTATGATGATGCTGCCGATACTGATGCTGATTATGATGATGCTGCTGATACTGATGCTGATTATGATGATGCTGCCGATACTGATGCTGATTATGATGATGCTGCTGATACTGATGCTGATTATGATGATGCTGCTTATACTGATGCTGATTATGGTGATGCTGCCGATACTGATGCTGATTATGATGATGCTGCCGATACTGATGCTGATTATGATGATGATGCTGCCGATACTGATGCTGATTATGATGATGCTGCCGATGCTGATTATGATGATGCTGCCGATACTGATGCTGATTATGATGATGCTGCCGATACTGATGCTGATTATGATGATGCTGCTGATACTGATGCTGATTATGATGATGATGCTGCCGATACTGATGCTGATTATGATGATGCTGCTGATACTGATGCTGATTATGATGATGCTGCCGATACTGATGCTGATTATGATGATGCTGCCGATACTGATGCTGATTATGATGATGCTGCTGATACTGATGCTGATTATGATGATGCTGCCGATACTGATGCTGATTATGATGATGCTGCTGATACTGATGCTAATTATGATGATGCTGCCGATACTGATGCTGATTATGATGATGCTGCCGATACTGATGCTGATTATGATGATGCTGCTGATACTGATGGTGATTATGATGATGATGCTGCCGATACTGATGCTGATTATGATGATGCTGCTGATACTGATGCTGATTATGATGATGCTGCTGATACTGATGCTGATTATGATGATGCTGCCGATACTGATGCTGATTATGATGATGCTGCCGATACTGATGCTGATTATGATGATGCTGCTGATACTGATGCTGATTATGATGATGCTGCTGATACTGATGCTGATTATGATGATGCTGCTGATACTGATGCTGATGATACTGATGCTGATGCTACTGATTATGATGCTGCTGATACTGCTGCTGATGATACTGATGATGATCCTAGTTGCTGATTATGCTGCTGCTCACGATGCTAATGTTGATTATGACGATGCTGATTATGATGCTGCTGATGATTATGATTATGCTACTGATTATGATGATGGTGCTGCTGATGATACTGATCACAACGATGCTGATTTTGACGATGGTGCTGCTGATGATACTGATCACGACGATGCTGATTATGATGCTGCTGATGATTATGATTATGCTACTGATTATGATGATGGTGCTGCTGATGATACTGATCATGACGATGCTGATTATGATGATGCTGCTGCTGATCATGACGCTGATCGTGACGACGGCCTTTATCAACCCGCACAGGAATGGTGAAGTATGGTCAAAACCCCCACCTCACCCCCCCACCCCCTACGGCTCAGCAAGCCCTTCATCCAGCAGTAGACAGACCATGGCTGGTGATGATGATGATGATGATTTTTGCAGGTCGCGAAGAGTGATTCGCATATCACGTTGGACTGCTTTGTGTTGAGCGTCAAGATGTCATTGTTTCTGCGTGGCCGCGAGGTGGCGAGTCAGTGCCACGATGTGTGAGTCTGTGGGTCTCTGTGTGAGTCTGTGGGTCTCTGTGTGAGTCTGTGGGTCTCTGTGTGAGTCTGTGGGTCTCTGTGTGAGTCTGTGGGTCTCTGTGTGAGTCTATGTGATGAGTCTGTGGGTCTCTGTGTGAGTCTGCGGGTCTCTGTGTGAGTCTGTGGGTCTCTGTGTGAGTCTGTGGGTCTCTATGTGAGTCTATGTGATGAGTCTGTGGGTCTCTGTGTGAGTCTGTGGGTCTCTGTGTGAGTCTGTGGGTCTCTGTGTGAGTCTATGTGATGAGTCTGTGGGTCTCTGTGTGAGTCTGCGGGTCTCTGTGTGAGTCTGTGGGTCTCTGTGTGAGTCTGTGGGTCTCTATGTGAGTCTATGTGATGAGTCTGTGGGTCTCTGTGTGAGTCTGTGGGTCTCTATGTGAGTCTATGTGATGAGTCTGTGGGTCTCTGTGTGAGTCTGTGGGTCTCTGTGTGAGTCTATGTGATGAGTCTGTGGGTCTCTGTGTGAGTCTGTGGGTCTCTGTGTGAGTCTGTGGGTCTCTGTGTGAGTCTGTGGGTCTCTGTGTGAGTGTATGTGATGAGTCTGTGGGTCTCTGTGTGAGTCTGTGGGTCTCTGTGTGAGTCTGTGGGTCTCTATGTGAGTCTATGTGATGAGTCCGTGGGTCTCTGTGTGAGTCTGTGGGTCTCTGTGTGAGTCTGTGGGTCTCTATGTGAGTCTATGTGATGAGTCTGTGGGTCTCTGTGTGAGTCTGTGGGTCTCTGTGTGAGTCTGTGGGTCTCTGTGTGAGTCTATGTGATGAGTCTGTGGGTCTCTGTGTGAGTCTGTGGGTCTCTGTGTGAGTCTGTGGGTCTCTGTGTGAGTCTATGTGATGAGTCTGTGGGTCTCTGTGTGAGTCTGTGGGTCTCTGTGTGAGTCTATGTGATGAGTCTGTGGGTCTCTGTGTGAGTCTGTGGGTCTCTGTGTGAGTCTATGTGATGAGTCTGTGGGTCTCTGTGTGAGTCTGCGGGTCTCTGTGTGAGTCTGTGGGTCTCTGTGTGAGTCTGTGGGTCTCTATGTGAGTCTATGTGATGAGTCTGTGGGTCTCTGTGTGAGTCTGTGGGTCTCTGTGTGAGTCTGTGGGTCTCTGTGTGAGTCTATGTGATGAGTCTGTGGGTCTCTGTGTGAGTCTGCGGGTCTCTGTGTGAGTCTGTGGGTCTCTGTGTGAGTCTGTGGGTCTCTATGTGAGTCTATGTGATGAGTCTGTGGGTCTCTGTGTGAGTCTGTGGGTCTCTATGTGAGTCTATGTGATGAGTCTGTGGGTCTCTGTGTGAGTCTGTGGGTCTCTGTGTGAGTCTATGTGATGAGTCTGTGGGTCTCTGTGTGAGTCTGTGGGTCTCTGTGTGAGTCTGTGGGTCTCTGTGTGAGTCTGTGGGTCTCTGTGTGAGTGTATGTGATGAGTCTGTGGGTCTCTGTGTGAGTCTGTGGGTCTCTGTGTGAGTCTGTGGGTCTCTATGTGAGTCTATGTGATGAGTCCGTGGGTCTCTGTGTGAGTCTGTGGGTCTCTGTGTGAGTCTGTGGGTCTCTATGTGAGTCTATGTGATGAGTCTGTGGGTCTCTGTGTGAGTCTGTGGGTCTCTGTGTGAGTCTGTGGGTCTCTGTGTGAGTCTATGTGATGAGTCTGTGGGTCTCTGTGTGAGTCTGTGGGTCTCTGTGTGAGTCTGTGGGTCTCTGTGTGAGTCTATGTGATGAGTCTGTGGGTCTCTGTGTGAGTCTGTGGGTCTCTGTGTGAGTCTGTGGGTCTCTGTGTGAGTCTATGTGATGAGTCTGTGGGTCTCTGTGTGAGTCTGTGGGTCTCTGTGTGAGTCTGTGGGTCTCTGTGTGAGTCTATGTGATGAGTCTGTGGGTCTCTGTGTGAGTCTGTGGGTCTCTGTGTGAGTCTGTGGGTCTCTGTGTGAGTCTATGTGATGAGTCTGTGGGTCTCTGTGTGGGTCTGTGGGTCTCTGTGTGAGTCTGTGGGTCTCTGTGTGAGTCTATGTGATGAGTCTGTGGGTCTCTGTGTGAGTCTGTGGGTCTCTGTGTGAGTCTGTGGGTCTCTGTGTGAGTCTGTGGGTCTCTGTGTGAGTCTGTGGGTCTCTGTGTGAGTCTGTGGGTCTCTGTGTGAGTCTGTGGGTCTCTGTGTGAGTCTATGTCATGAGTCTGTGGGTCTCTGTGTGAGTCTGTGGGTCTCTGTGTGAGTCTGTGGGTCTCTGTGTGAGTCTGTGGGTCTCTGTGTGAGTCTGTGGGTCTCTGTGTGAGTCTATGTGATGAGTCTGTGGGTCTCTGTGTGAGTCTGCGGGTCTCTGTGTGAGTCTGTGGGTCTCTGTGTGAGTCTGTGGGTCTCTATGTGCGTCTATGTGATGAGTCCGTGGGTCTCTGTGTGAGTCTGTGGGTCTCTGTGTGAGTCTGTGGGTCTCTGTGTGAGTCTATGTGATGAGTCTGTGGGTCTCTGTGTGAGTCTGCGGGTCTCTGTGTGAGTCTGTGGGTCTCTGTGTGAGTCTGTGGGTCTCTATGTGAGTCTATGTGATGAGTCTGTGGGTCTCTGTGTGAGTCTGTGGGTCTCTATGTGAGTCTATGTGATGAGTCTGTGGGTCTCTGTGTGAGTCTGTGGGTCTCTGTGTGAGTCTATGTGATGAGTCTGTGGGTCTCTGTGTGAGTCTGTGGGTCTCTGTGTGAGTCTGTGGGTCTCTGTGTGAGTCTGTGGGTCTCTGTGTGAGTGTATGTGATGAGTCTGTGGGTCTCTGTGTGAGTCTGTGGGTCTCTGTGTGAGTCTGTGGGTCTCTATGTGAGTCTATGTGATGAGTCCGTGGGTCTCTGTGTGAGTCTGTGGGTCTCTGTGTGAGTCTGTGGGTCTCTATGTGAGTCTATGTGATGAGTCTGTGGGTCTCTGTGTGAGTCTGTGGGTCTCTGTGTGAGTCTGTGGGTCTCTGTGTGAGTCTATGTGATGAGTCTGTGGGTCTCTGTGTGAGTCTGTGGGTCTCTGTGTGAGTCTGTGGGTCTCTGTGTGAGTCTATGTGATGAGTCTGTGGGTCTCTGTGTGAGTCTGCGGGTCTCTGTGTGAGTCTGTGGGTCTCTGTGTGAGTCTGTGGGTCTCTATGTGAGTCTATGTGATGAGTCTGTGGGTCTCTGTGTGAGTCTGTGGGTCTCTGTGTGAGTCTGTGGGTCTCTGTGTGAGTCTATGTGATGAGTCTGTGGGTCTCTGTGTGAGTCTGCGGGTCTCTGTGTGAGTCTGTGGGTCTCTGTGTGAGTCTGTGGGTCTCTATGTGAGTCTATGTGATGAGTCTGTGGGTCTCTGTGTGAGTCTGTGGGTCTCTATGTGAGTCTATGTGATGAGTCTGTGGGTCTCTGTGTGAGTCTGTGGGTCTCTGTGTGAGTCTATGTGATGAGTCTGTGGGTCTCTGTGTGAGTCTGTGGGTCTCTGTGTGAGTCTGTGGGTCTCTGTGTGAGTCTGTGGGTCTCTGTGTGAGTGTATGTGATGAGTCTGTGGGTCTCTGTGTGAGTCTGTGGGTCTCTGTGTGAGTCTGTGGGTCTCTATGTGAGTCTATGTGATGAGTCCGTGGGTCTCTGTGTGAGTCTGTGGGTCTCTGTGTGAGTCTGTGGGTCTCTATGTGAGTCTATGTGATGAGTCTGTGGGTCTCTGTGTGAGTCTGTGGGTCTCTGTGTGAGTCTGTGGGTCTCTGTGTGAGTCTATGTGATGAGTCTGTGGGTCTCTGTGTGAGTCTGTGGGTCTCTGTGTGAGTCTGTGGGTCTCTGTGTGAGTCTATGTGATGAGTCTGTGGGTCTCTGTGTGAGTCTGTGGGTCTCTGTGTGAGTCTGTGGGTCTCTGTGTGAGTCTATGTGATGAGTCTGTGGGTCTCTGTGTGAGTCTGTGGGTCTCTGTGTGAGTCTGTGGGTCTCTGTGTGAGTCTATGTGATGAGTCTGTGGGTCTCTGTGTGAGTCTGTGGGTCTCTGTGTGAGTCTGTGGGTCTCTGTGTGAGTCTATGTGATGAGTCTGTGGGTCTCTGTGTGGGTCTGTGGGTCTCTGTGTGAGTCTGTGGGTCTCTGTGTGAGTCTATGTGATGAGTCTGTGGGTCTCTGTGTGAGTCTGTGGGTCTCTGTGTGAGTCTGTGGGTCTCTGTGTGAGTCTGTGGGTCTCTGTGTGAGTCTGTGGGTCTCTGTGTGAGTCTGTGGGTCTCTGTGTGAGTCTGTGGGTCTCTGTGTGAGTCTATGTCATGAGTCTGTGGGTCTCTGTGTGAGTCTGTGGGTCTCTGTGTGAGTCTGTGGGTCTCTGTGTGAGTCTGTGGGTCTCTGTGTGAGTCTGTGGGTCTCTGTGTGAGTCTATGTGATGAGTCTGTGGGTCTCTGTGTGAGTCTGCGGGTCTCTGTGTGAGTCTGTGGGTCTCTGTGTGAGTCTGTGGGTCTCTATGTGCGTCTATGTGATGAGTCCGTGGGTCTCTGTGTGAGTCTGTGGGTCTCTGTGTGAGTCTGTGGGTCTCTGTGTGAGTCTATGTGATGAGTCTGTGGGTCTCTGTGTGAGTCTGCGGGTCTCTGTGTGAGTCTGTGGGTCTCTGTGTGAGTCTGTGGGTCTCTATGTGAGTCTATGTGATGAGTCTGTGGGTCTCTGTGTGAGTCTGTGGGTCTCTATGTGAGTCTATGTGATGAGTCTGTGGGTCTCTGTGTGAGTCTGTGGGTCTCTGTGTGAGTCTATGTGATGAGTCTGTGGGTCTCTGTGTGAGTCTGTGGGTCTCTGTGTGAGTCTGTGGGTCTCTGTGTGAGTCTGTGGGTCTCTGTGTGAGTGTATGTGATGAGTCTGTGGGTCTCTGTGTGAGTCTGTGGGTCTCTGTGTGAGTCTGTGGGTCTCTATGTGAGTCTATGTGATGAGTCCGTGGGTCTCTGTGTGAGTCTGTGGGTCTCTGTGTGAGTCTGTGGGTCTCTATGTGAGTCTATGTGATGAGTCTGTGGGTCTCTGTGTGAGTCTGTGGGTCTCTGTGTGAGTCTGTGGGTCTCTGTGTGAGTCTATGTGATGAGTCTGTGGGTCTCTGTGTGAGTCTGTGGGTCTCTGTGTGAGTCTGTGGGTCTCTGTGTGAGTCTATGTGATGAGTCTGTGGGTCTCTGTGTGAGTCTGTGGGTCTCTGTGTGAGTCTGTGGGTCTCTGTGTGAGTCTATGTGATGAGTCTGTGGGTCTCTGTGTGAGTCTGTGGGTCTCTGTGTGAGTCTGTGGGTCTCTGTGTGAGTCTATGTGATGAGTCTGTGGGTCTCTGTGTGAGTCTGTGGGTCTCTGTGTGAGTCTGTGGGTCTCTGTGTGAGTCTATGTGATGAGTCTGTGGGTCTCTGTGTGGGTCTGTGGGTCTCTGTGTGAGTCTGTGGGTCTCTGTGTGAGTCTATGTGATGAGTCTGTGGGTCTCTGTGTGAGTCTGTGGGTCTCTGTGTGAGTCTGTGGGTCTCTGTGTGAGTCTGTGGGTCTCTGTGTGAGTCTGTGGGTCTCTGTGTGAGTCTGTGGGTCTCTGTGTGAGTCTGTGGGTCTCTGTGTGAGTCTATGTGATGAGTCTGTGGGTCTCTGTGTGAGTCTGTGGGTCTCTGTGTGAGTCTGTGGGTCTCTGTGTGAGTCTGTGGGTCTCTGTGTGAGTCTGTGGGTCTCTGTGTGAGTCTGTGGGTCTCTGTGTGAGTCTATGTGATGAGTCTGTGGGTCTCTGTGTGAGTCTGTGGGTCTCTGTGTGAGTCTGTGGGTCTCTGTGTGAGTCTGTGGGTCTCTGTGTGAGTCTGTGGGTCTCTGTGTGAGTCTGTGGGTCTCTGTGTGAGTCTGTGGGTCTCTGTGTGAGTCTGTGGGTCTCTGTGTGAGTCTGTGGGTCTCTGTGTGAGTCTGTGTGATGAGTCTGTGGGTCTCTGTGTGAGTCTGTGGGTCTCTATGTGAGTCTATGTGATGAGTCTGTGGGTCTCTGTGTGAGTCTGTGGGTCTCTGTGTGAGTCTGTGGGTCTCTGTGTGAGTCTGTGGGTCTCTATGTGAGTCTATGTGATGAGTCTGTGGGTCTCTGTGTGAGTCTGTGGGTCTCTGTGTGAGTCTGTCTCTGTGTGAGTCTATGGGTCTCTGTGTGAGTCTATGGGTCTCTGTGTGAGTATGTCTCTGTGTGAGTCTATGTGTCTCTGTGCGAGTCTATGTGTCTCTGTGTGAGTCTGTGGGTCTCTGTGTGAGTCACTGGGGAGACAAAGGCGGTCGGGCGTGGGTGCTGCTCACACCAGCCCCCCCCCCACCTCCATGCCCCTTCAGCGAGAAGGTGGCTGCTGGTCACGACGCACTTGACCCAACAACCCCATGGAGGCTACCCGGGTGTGGGGGTGCACCTTTAGCTTTGCTTTATCCGTTTCAGTTGCACGGATTTCCTGCAGAGGTTCAATTTGGAGAACTGAAATTATTAATAAATAAATAAATCCCTTCGTCGTCGGCAGCGCTATTCTACAGCTTTTGGGGCCGTCCATAAATGACGTCACGCGACCCCCCCCCCTTCCTCGTCACGTGACGTCACAAAAAGTCAGACCCCCCCCCCCTCCCTCAAATATGACGTCACAAAGCTCTGCCCCCCCAAAAAATAGAACATGCTTCAAATCGCTTTAAACTATTGTCATTGTAGTGCGTGTTTAATGTGGCGCTGCACTCTGATGTTGTAGGAGTGTTCCTATAGCAATTAGTGTTGATATAACAATTCTATATTTATTTAAAGTTGCGCATTTTGACGTGACGTCACATTCCTCAACCCCCCCCCCCCTCCTCAATTATGACGTCACAAAGCTCTGCCCCCCCCCCCCCCCCAAATAAAACATGCTTCAAATCGCTTTAAACTATTGTCATTGTAGTACGTGTTTAATGTGGCGCTGTAGGAGAAAACATTTATTACAAAGTCTATTTAATTAAGTAGAACGTGTTGTCTATAGTTATTTTAAG
>NW_027615235.1:5000-58307 GCF_965212315.1 Lampetra planeri | reverse complement strand
GGGGGGGAGGGGTGGGAAGTAGGGGGGGACAGGGGGGAGGGGGGAGTAGGGGGGAGGGGGGGAGGGGGGGAGGGGGGGGGCAGGGGGGAGGGGGGGACAGGGGGGAAGGGTGGGGGCCAGTGTATAGTGTAGTGTATAGTGTAGTGTATAGTGTAGTGTATAGTGTAGTGTAAAGTGTAGTGTGTAGTGTATAGTGTAGTGTATAGTGTAGTGTAGTGTATAGTAGTGTATAGTGTAGTGTATAGTAGTGTATAGTGTAGTGTATAGTGTAGTGTATAGTAGTGTATAGTGTAGTTTATAGTAGTGTAGTGTATGGTGTAGTAGTGTAATAATGTAGTAGTGTAGTGTATAGTGTAGTGTATAGTAGTGTAGTAATGTAGTAGTCTAGTGTATAGTGTAGTGTAGTAGTGTAGTAATGTAGTAGTATAGTGCAGTGTATAGTGTAGTGTACAGTGTCGTGTATAGTGTAGTGTATAGTAGTGTATAGTGTAGTGTATAGTGTAGTGTATAGTAGTGTATAGTATAGTGTATAGTGTAGTGTATAGTGTAGTGTATAGTGTAGTGTATAGTGTAGTGTATAGTGTGGTGTGTAGTGTTGTATAAAATTTCCCCCCCTCCCAATATTTTGCTAGAAAACTGATTTCTGTTGATGCGATTGTGGTGATGGTTGTACTTTATTAGTTCCTAATCTCTGCCGTGACATACAAATGAAACAAGAAGAGGTTTGTTAAGTCCGTGGCTACGTCTCTTATGGATCTCCATGGGTCTCTGTGTGTCTCTATAGGTCTCTACGGGTCTCTATGGGTCTCTATAGGTCTCTATGGGTCTTTATGGGTCTCTTATGGATCTCCATGGGTCTCGGTGTGTCTCTATATGTCTCTACGGGTCTCTATGGGTCTCTATAGGTCTCTATGGGTCTCTATGGGTCTCTGTGTGTCTCTATGGGTCTTTATGGGTCTCTGTGTGTCTCTATGTGTCTCTGTGTATCTCTATGGGTGGTGATGGTGATGATAGTAGTGATGGTGGTGGTGATGGTGGTGATGGTGGTAGTGGTGGTGGTGATGGTGGTGGTGATGGTGGTGACGGTGGTGATGATTGTGATGGTGGTGGTGGTGATGGTGGTGATGGTGGTGGTGATGATGATCGGGGTGATGATGATGGGGGTGTTGGTGATGGTGATGATGACGATGGGGGTGATGGTGATGATGATGGTGGTTATGATGGTGATGATGATGATGGTGTTAGTGGTGATTGACAGGTCATGTGACTAGGCACTCACATGTAGCAGCTGTCGCTTTAGGGTGAGATGCTTTGGATTTGTGCCAAGGGCGGTGAAGCGTGTGATCGTGGCGATGGTGGTGATGGTGGTGATGATGGTGATGATTGTGATGGTGGTGGTGATGGTGGTGTTGGTGGTAGTGATGGTGGTGACGGTGGTGATGATTGTGATGGTGGTGGTGATGGTGGTGGTGATGGTGTTGGTGATGATGATGATGGTGGTGATGATGATGGTGGTGATGGTGTTGATGGTGATGGTGGTGATGGTGATGATGGTGGTGGTGGTGATGATGGTGGTGATGATGGTGGTGATGATGGTGGTGATGATGATGGTGGTGATGGTGGTGATGATGGTGGTGATAGACTGATGGTGGTGGTGGTGATGGTGGTGATGGTGCTGATGATGGTGGTGGTGATGATGGTGTTGGTGATGGTGGTGATGGTGGTGATGCTGATGGTGGTGATGGTGGTGATGGTGATGATGACGATGGTGGTAATGATGGTGGTGGTGATGGTGGTGATGATGATGATGGGGGTGATGGGGGTGATGGTGATGATGATGGTGATGATGATGATGGTGGTGATGGGGGTGATGGTGATGATGATGATGGGAGTGTTGGTGATGATGATGGCGATGATGATGATGATGATGGGGGTGATGATGATGATGATGATGGGGGTGATGATGATGATGGGGGTGATGGTGATGATGATGGTTATGATGATGATGGTGATGGGGGTGATGGTGATGATAATGATGGGAGTGTTGGTGATGATGATGGCGATGATGATGATGATGGGGGTGATGATGATGATGGGGGTGATGATGATGATGGGGGTGATGATGATGATGGGGGTGATGGTGGTGATGGGGGTGATGGTGATGATAATAGGGGTGTTGGTAATGATGATGGTGATGATGATGATGGGGGTGATGATGATGATGGGGGTGATGGTGATGATGATGGTGATGATGATGATGGTGATGGGGGTGATGGTGATAATGATGATGATGGGAGTGTTGGTGATGATGATGGGGGTGATGATGATGATGGGGGTGATGATGATGATGGGGGTGATGGTGGTGATGGGGGTGATGGTGATGATAATAGGGGTGTTGGTAATGATGATGGTGATGATGATAATGGGGGTGATGATGATGATGGGGGTGATGGTGGTGATGGGGGTGATGATGATGGTGATGGGGGTGTTGGTGATGATGATGGTGATGATGATGATGGGGGTGATGATGATGATGATGGGGTTGATGGTGGTGATGGTGGTGGTGGTGATGGTGGTGATGGTAGTGATGGTGATGATGGTGGTGATGATGGTGGTGATGGTGGTGATATGGGGTGATGGTGATGATGATAGGGGTGTTGGTAATGATGATGGTGATGATGATGATGGGGGTGATGATGGGAGTGTTGGTGATGATGATGGCGATGATGATGATGATGGGGGTGATGATGATGATGATGGGGGTGATGATGATGATGGGGGTGATGATGGGAGTGTTGGTGATGATGATGGCGATGATGATGATGATGGGGGTGATGATGATGATGATGGGGGTGATGATGATGATGGGGGTGATGATGATGATGGGGGTGATGGTGGTGATGGGGGTGATGATGATGATGATGATGGTGATGGGGGTGTTGGTGATGATGATGGTGATGATGATGGGGGTGATGATGATGATGGGGTTGATGGTGGTGATGGTGGTGGTGGTGGTGGTGATGGTGGTGGTGATGGTGATGATGATGATGGTTGTGATGGTGGTGGGGGTGGTGGTGATGGTGATGATGGTGATGATGATAGTCGTGGTGATGATGGTGGTGATGGTGGTGATGATGGTGGTGATGATGGTGGTGATGATGGTGATGGTGGTGATGATGGTGGTGATGATAGTTGTGGTGATAGTGGTGATGGTGGTAATGGTGATGGTGATGTTGATGGTGGTGGTGATGATGATGGTGGTGATGATGGTGATGATGGTGGTGATGGTGATGATGGTGATGATGGTGGTGATGGTGGTGATGGTGGTGATGGTAATGATGGTGATGATGGTGGTGATGGTGGTGATGGTGGTGATGATGGTGGTGATGGTGGTGATGGTGGTGATAGTGATGATGGTGGTGATGGTGGTGGTGGTGGTGATGGTGGTGGTTATGATGGTGATGATGATAGTGGTGGTGATGATAGTGGTGGTGATGGTGGTGATGGTGATAGTGGTGGTGATGATGGTGGTGATGGTGGTGGTGATGGTGGTGATGGTGGTGATGGTAATGATGGTGGTGATGATGGTGGTGATGATGGCGGTTGTGGTGGTGATGGCGGTGGTGGTGATGGTGGTGGTGATGGTGGTGGTGGTGATGGTGTTGATGATGGTGGTGATGGTGATGATGGTGGTGATGGTGGTGATGATGGTGGTGATGGTGGTGGTGATGGTGGTGATGGTGGTCGTGGTGGTGATGGTGATGATGGTGGTGGTGATGGTGGTGATGGTGATGGTGGTGGTGTTAATGGCGGTGATGGTGATGGTGGTGGTGATGATGAAGGTGATGGTGGTGATGGTGGTGGTGAAGGCGGTGATGGTGGTAGTGATGGTGGCAATGATGATAGTGATGATGGTGGTGATTGTGGTGATGGTGGTGATGATGGTGGTGATGGTGGTGATGGTGGTGATAGTGATGATGGTGGTGATGGTGGTGGTGGTGGTGATGGTGGTGGTTATGATGGTGATGATGATGGTGGTGGTGATGATAGTGGTGGTGATGGTGGTGATAGTGGTGGTGATGATGGTGGTGATGGTGGTGGTGATGGTGGTGATGGTGGTGATGGTAATGATGGTGGTGATGATGGTGGTGATGATGGCGGTGGTGGTGGTGATGGCGGTGGTGGTGATGGTGGTGGTGATGGTGGTGGTGGTGGTGATGGTGGTGATGATGGTGGTGATGGTGATGATGGTGGTGATGGTGATGGTGGTGATGATGGTGGTGATGGTGGTGGTGATGGTGGTGATGGTGGTCGTGGTGGTGATGGTGATGATGGTGGTGGTGATGGTGGTGATGGTGATGGTGGTGGTGTTAATGGCGGTGATGGTGATGGTGGTGGTGATGGCGGTGATGGTGGTGGTGAAGGCGGTGAAGGTGGTAGTGATGGTGGCAATGATGATGGTGATGATGGTGGTGATTGTGATGGTGGCGGTGATGGTGGTAGTGGTGATGGTGGTAATGATGATGGTGATGATGGTGGTGATTGTGATGGTGGTGATGATGGTGGTGATGATGATGATGGTGGTGATGGTGGTGGTCATGGTGATGGTGACGGTGGTGATGGTGGTGGTGGTGATGGTGGTAATGATGATGGTGATGATGGTGGTGATTGTGATGGTGGTGATGATGGTGGTGATGATGATGGTGGTGATGGTGGTGGTCATGGTGATGATGATGATGGTGGTGATGATGGTGGTGATGTTGGTGGCTTCCTTCACACTTGGAGCAAAAAGTCAAATTGCGATGATTTTTCTGACAGATCGATTTGCGATTTGCGATTAAAGTTTCGTTCAGTCAAACCTCAGTTCAATATTCACAGCGTCATCGATTTTGGACGCGTGTGATGGAGTATTAACACGTGACACCATCTGAACATGAATTGCTACCGACGTGTATTCATGAAAATGTTTTCATTTCGATGTAAAGCTTTCGTGACTGCAGGGATTCATCTTCTCGGTTCTTTCGGTAAAGTCACGTAGAAGGGAAAAATAATGAAATAATAAACATAAAACATAATAAAATACAATTGTATTTTAATACTCAAGGGAAATAATAAAATTATAAAATTTTAACATAATAAAATACATTTCGATGTAAAGCTTTCGTGACTACAGGGATTCATCTTCTTGGTTCTTTCGGTAAAGTCACGTAGAAGGGAAATAATAAAATAATAAAAATAAAACATAATAAAATACAATTGTATTTTAATACTGAAGAGAAATAATAAAATTAAACATAAAAAAATACAATTGTATTTTAATACTCAAGGGAAATAATAAAATAATAAAAATAAACAGAAAATACATTTCGATTTAAAGCTTTCGTGACTGCAGGGATTCATCTTCTTGGTTCTTTCGGTAAAGTCACGTAGAAGGGAAATAATAAAATAATAAAAATAAAACATAATAAAATAATTCTCACGACGTTTCGGCCACAACGCAAGCAGCCGTCCTCAGGTGAAGAACAGGTCAGACGCTGTCTTCTCGACAGACCTGGTCTTCAAGTGAGGACGGCTGCTTGTGGGTCTATATGGGTCTCTGTGGGTCTCCATGGGTCTCTGTGGGTTTCTATGGATCTCTGTGTGTCTCTGTGGGTTTATGTGTGTTTCTATGGGTCTCTATGGGTCTCTGTGGGTTTCTATGGGTCTCTGTGTGTCTCTATGGGTTTATGTGGGTTTCTATGGGTCTTTGTATGTCTCTATGGGTTTCTGTGGGTTTCTGTGTGTCTCTATGAGTCTCTATGGGTTTCTGTGTGTCTTTATGGGTTTCTGTGGGTCTCTATGGGTCTCTGTGGGTCTCTATGGGTCTCTATGGGTATCTGTGGGTTTCTATGGGTCTCTGTGTGTCTCTATGGGTTTATGTGGGTCTCTATGGGTCTCTGTGGGTCTCTGTGTGTTTCTATGGGTCTCTGTGTGTCTTTATGGGTTTCTGTGGGTCTCTATGGGTCTCTGTGGGTCTCTATGGGTCTCTATGGGTCTCTGTGGGTTTCTATGGGTCTCTGTGTGTCTCGATGGGTTTATGTGGGTCTCTATGGGTCTCTGTGGGTCTCTGTGGGTTTCTATGGTTCTAAACTAATCTCTGGATCTCTGTGGGTCTCGATGAGTATGGGTCTCTATGAGTCTCTATGGGTCTCTGTGTGTCTCTATGGGTTTCTGTGGGTCTCGATGAGTATGGGTCTCTGTGGGTCTCTGTGGCCCTGGGTAGTAAGTGTTATTTACGTAAATAATGCAGTTGGCTGTGTGTCTTTTTTAAATTATTATTGCTTAGGACCATGCAAATCTTTCGGTCGTTTTTTAACCCACTTCCCGTGATCCAATCGAGCTGACATTTTCCACTCAGACTCGTTGTGCGTGACAATTAACGGAGTGGTAGCTCTTGCAATCTCTCATTTACTTTTATATAATGGTTGGAGTGGTAGCTCTTGCAATCTCTCATTTACTTGATACAGCTGTCGTGGCTGTGACGGTTCCACCTGAAGACGGAAGCTTGTGTTGCCTCCGAAACGTCGTGATTTTTATTTTTATTTTATTTTAATAATTTTAATGTTTTACCTACATGGTGACTTTACCGAAAAAACCCGCAGAATATGAATCCTTGCAGTCACGAGGCTTACGCAATTAGGAAATAAAACTTTACTACCCAGGCACAAAAAAGAAATCGTGTTACACCGTGTTTTTGTTTAATAATAATAATCATTTAAAAATAAACACACACACAGCCAACTGCATCATTGACGTAAATAACACGAAGCGCAACGAATCGTTTAAAAAAATAGTCCGATTACAATCGGCTTCGAGTTACGGGGTGTGATTGCTCCACCCCAAACGAGGCCGCATTTGTCTCGAGGTGAGTGGGTGAGTTAATAGGTGAGTGGGTAGGTGGGTGAGTTAATAGGTGAGTGGGTAGGTGAGTGGGTAGGTGGGTGAGTTAATAGGTGAGTGGGTAGGTGAGTGGGTAGGTGGGTGAGTTAATAGGTGAGTGGGTAGGTGGGTGAGTGGGTGAGTTAATAGGTGAGTGGGTGAGTTAATATGTGAGTGGGTAGGTGGGTGAGTGGGTGAGTGGGTGAGTTAATATGTGAGTGGGTAGGTGAGTGGGTAGGTGGGTGAGTGGGTGAGTTAATAGGTGAGTGGATAGGTGGGTGAGTGGGTGAGTTAATAGGTGAGTGGGTGAGTTAATAGGTGAGTGGGTAGGTGGGTGAGTGGGTGAGTTAATAGGTGAGTGGGTAGGTGGGTGAGTGGGTGAGTTAATAGGTGAGTGGGTAGGTGGGTGAGTGGGTGAGTTAATAGGTGAGCGGGTGAGTTAATATGTGAGTGGGTAGGTGGGTGAGTGGGTGAGTTAATAGGTGAGTGGGTAGGTGGGTGAGTGGGTGAGTTAATAGGTGAGTGGGTGAGTTAATAGGTGAGTGGGTAGGTGGGTGAGTGGGTGAGTTAATATGTGAGTGGGTAGGTGGGTGAGTGGGTGAGTTAATAGGTGAGTGGGTAGGTGGGTGAGTGGGTGAGTTAATAGGTGAGTGGGTAGGTGGGTGAGTGGGTGAGTTAATAGGTGAGTGGGTGAGTTAATAGGTGAGTGGGTAGGTGGGTGAGTGGGTGAGTTAATATGTGAGTGGGTAGGTGGGTGAGTGGGTGAGTTAATAGGTGAGTGGGTAGGTGGGTGAGTGGGTCAGTTAATAGGTGAGTGGGTAGGTGGGTGAGTGGGTGAGTTAATAGGTGAGTGGGTAGGTGAGTGGGTGAGTGGGTGAGTTAATAGATGAGTGGATAGGTGAGTGGGTGAGTTACTAGGTGAGTGGGTAGGTGAGTGGGTGAGTGGGTGAGTTAATAGGTGAGTGGATAGGTGGGTGAGTGGGTGAGTTAATAGATGAGTGGATAGGTGAGTGGGTAAGTTAATATGTGAGTGGGTAGGTGAGTGAGTGGGTGAGTTAATAGGCGAGTGGGTAGGTGGGTGAGTGGGTGAGTTAATAGGCGAGTGGGTAGGTGAGTGGGTCAGTTAATAGGTGAGTGGGTAGGTGAGTGGGTGAGTTAATAGGTGAGTGGGTAGGTGAGTGGGTGAGTGGGTGAGTGGGTGAGTTAATAGGCGAGTGGATAGGTGAGTGGGTGAGTGGGTGAGTGGGTGAGTTAATAGGTGAGTGGATAGGTGAGTGGGTGAGTGGGTGAGTGGGTGAGTTAATAGGTGAGTGGGTAGGTGAGTGGGTGAGTGGGTGAGTGGGTGAGTTAATAGGCGAGTGGGTAGGTGAGTGGGTGAGTGGGTGAGTGGGTGAGTTAATAGGCGAGTGGATAGGTGAGTGGGTGAGTTAATAGGTGAGTGGGTAGGTGGGTGAGTGGGTGAGTTAATATGTGAGTGGGTAGGTGGGTGAGTGGGTGAGTTAATAGGTGAGTGGGTAGGTGGGTGAGTGGGTGAGTTAATAGGTGAGTGGGTGAGTTAATAGGTGAGTGGGTAGGTGGGTGAGTGGGTGAGTTAATAGGTGAGTGGGTAGGTGGGTGAGTGGGTGAGTTAATAGGTGAGTGGGTAGGTGGGTGAGTAGGTGAGTTAATAGGTGAGTGGGTGAGTTAATAGGTGAGTGGGTAGGTGGGTGAGTGGGTGAGTTAATATGTGAGTGGGTAGGTGGGTGAGTGGGTGAGTTAATAGGTGAGAGGGTAGGTGGGTGAGTGGGTGAGTTAATAGGTGAGTGGGTAGGTGGGTGAGTGGGTCAGTTAATAGGTGAGTGGGTAGGTGGGTGAGTGGGTGAGTTAATAGGTGAGTGGGTAGGTGAGTGGGTGAGTGGGTGAGTTAATAGATGAGTGGATAGGTGAGTGGGTGAGTTAATAGGTGAGTGGGTAGGTGAGTGGGTGAGTGGGTGAGTTAATAGGTGTGTGGATAGGTGGGTGAGTGGGTGAGTTAATAGATGAGTGGATAGGTGAGTGGGTAAGTTAATATGTGAGTGGGTAGGTGAGTGAGTGGGTGAGTTAATAGGCGAGTGGGTAGGTGGGTGAGTGGGTGAGTTAATAGGCGAGTGGGTAGGTGAGTGGGTCAGTTAATAGGTGAGTGGGTAGGTGAGTGGGTGAGTTAATAGGTGAGTGGGTAGGTGAGTGGGTGAGTGGGTGAGTGGGTGAGTTAATAGGCGAGTGGATAGGTGAGTGGGTGAGTGGGTGAGTGGGTGAGTTAATAGGTGAGTGGATAGGTGAGTGGGTGAGTGGGTGAGTGGGTGAGTTAATAGGTGAGTGGGTAGGTGAGTGGGTGAGTAGGTGAGTGGGTGAGTTAATAGGCGAGTGGGTAGGTGAGTGGGTGAGTGGGTGAGTGGGTGAGTTAATAGGCGAGTGGATAGGTGAGTGGGTGAGTGGGTGAGTGGGTGAGTGGGTGAGTTAATAGGTGAGTGGGTAGGTGGGTGAGTTAATAGGTGAGTGGGTAGGTGGGTGAGTGGGTGAGTTAATAGGTGAGTGGGTAGGTGGGTGAGTGGGTGAGTTAATAGGTGAGTGGGTAGGTGGGTGAGTGGGTGAGTTACTAGCTGAGTGGGTAGGTGGGTGAGTGGGTGAGTTAATAGGTGAGTGGGTAGGTGAGTGGGTCAGTTAATAGGTGAGTGGGTAGGTGAGTGGGTGAGTTAATAGGTGAGTTAATAGGTGAGTGGGTGAGTGGGTGAGTTAATAGGTGAGTGGGTAGGTGGGTGAGTGGATAGGTGGGTGAGTGGGTGAGTTAATAGGTGAGTGGGTAGGTGGGTGAGTGGGTGAGTTAATAGGTGAGTGGGTAGGTGGGTGAGTGGGTGATTTAATAGGTGAGTGGGTAGGTGGGTGAGTGGGTGAGTTAATAGGTGAGTGGGTAGGTGAGTGGGTGAGTTAATAGGTGAGTTAATAGGTGAGTGGGTGAGTTAATAGGTGAGTGGGTAGGTGGGTGAGTGAGTTAATAAGTGAGTGGGTAGGTGGGTGAGTGGATAGGTGGGTGAGTGGGTGAGTTAATAGGTGAGTGGGTGAGTTAATAGGTGAGTGGGTAGATGGGTGAGTGGGTGAGTTAATAGGTGAGTGGGTAGGTGAGTGGGTGAGTGGGTGAGTTAATAGATGAGTGTATAGGTGAGTGGGTGAGTTAATAGGTGAGTGAGTAGACGGGTGAGTGGGTGAGTTAATAGGTGAGTTAATAGGTGAGTGGGTGAGTTAATAGGTGAGTGGGTAGGTGGGTGAGTGGGTGAGTTAATAGGCAAGTGGGTAGGTAGGTGAGTGAGTTAATAGGTGAGTGGGTAGGTGGGTGAGTGGATAGGTGGTTGAGTGGGTGAGTTAATAGGTGAGTGGGTAGGTGGGTGAGTGGGTGAGTTAATAGCTGAGTGGGTAGGTGGGTGAGTGGGTGAGTTAATAGGTTAGTGGGTAGGTGGGTAAGTGGGTGAGTTAATAGGTGAGTGGGTAGGTGGGTGAGTGGGTGAGTGGGTAGGTGAGTGGGTAGGTGGGTGAGTGGGTGAGTTAATAGGTGAGTGGGTAGGTGGGTGAGTGGGTGAGTGGGTAGGTGAGTGGGTAAGTGGGTGAGTGGGTGAGTTAATAGGTGAGTGGGTAGGTGGGTGAGTGGGTGAGTTAATAGGTGAGTGGGTGAGTGGGTGAGTGGGTGAGTTAATAGCTGAGTGGTTAGGTGGGTGAGTGGGTAGGTGAGTGGGTAGGTGGGTGAGTGGGTGAGTTAATAGCTGAGTGGGTAGGTGGGTGAGTGGGTGAGTTAATAGGTGAGTGGGTGAGTTAATAGGTTAGTGGGTAGGTGGGTAAGTGGGTGAGTTAATAGGTGAGTGGGTAGGTGGGTGAGTGGGTGAGTTAATAGGTGAGTGGGTAGGTGGGTGAGTGGGTGAGTTAATAGGTGAGTGGGTAGGTGGGTGAGTGGGTGAGTTAATAGGTGAATGGGTAGGTGGGTAAGTGGGTGAGTTAATAGCTGAGTGGGTAGGTGGGTGAGTTAATAGGTGAGTGGGTAGGTGGGTAAGTGGGTGAGTTAATAGGTGAGTGGGTAGGTGGGTGAGTGGGTGAGTGGGTAGGTGAGTGGGTAGGTGGGTGAGTGGGTGAGTTAATAGGTGAGTGGGTAGGTGGGTGAGTGGGTGAGTGGGTAGGTGAGTGGGTAGGTGGGTGAGTGGGTGAGTTAATAGGTGAGTGGGTAGGTGGGTGAGTGGGTGAGTTAATAGGTGAGTGGGTAGGTGGGTAAGTGGGTGAGTTAATAGCTGAGTGGGTAGGTGGGTGAGTGGGTGAGTGGGTAGGTGAGTGGGTAGGTGGGTGAGTGGGTGAGTTAATAGGTGAGTGGGTAGGTGGGTAAGTGGGTGAGTTAATAGGTGAGTGGGTAGGTGGGTGAGTGGGTGAGTGGGTAGGTGAGTGGGTAGGTGGGTGAGTGGGTGAGTTAATAGGTGAGTGGGTACGTGGGTGAGTGGGTGAGTTAATAGGCAAGTGGGTAGGTAGGTGAGTGGGTGAGTTAATAGGTGAGTGGGTAGGTGGGTGAGTGGGTGAGTTAATAGGTGAGTGGGTAGGTGGGTGAGTGGGTGAGTTAATAGGTGAGTGGGTAGGTGGGTGAGTGGGTGAGTTAATAGGTGAGTGGGTAGGTGGGTGAGTGGGTGAGTTAATAGGTGAGTGGGTAGGTGGGTAAGTGGATGAGTTAATAGCTGAGTGGGTAGGTGGGTGAGTGGGTGAGTTAATAGGTGAGTGGGTAGGTGGGTGAGTGGGTGAGTTAATAGGCAAGTGGGTAGGTAGGTGAGTGAGTTAATAGGTGAGTGGGTAGGTGGGTGAGTGGATAGGTGGGTGAGTGGGTGAGTTAATAGGTTAGTGGGTAGGTGGGTGAGTGGGTGAGTTAATAGGTGAGTGGGTAGGTGGGTGAGTGGGTGAGTTAATAGGTGAGTGGGTAGGTAGGTGAGTGAGTTAATAGGTGAGTGGGTAGGTGGGTGAGTGGGTGAGTTAATAGGTGAGTGGGTAGGTGGGTGAGTGGGTGAGTTAATAGGTGAGTGGGTAGGTAGGTGAGTGAGTTAATAGGTGAGTGGATAGGTGGGTGAGTGGGTGAGTTAATAGGTTAGTGGGTAGGTGGGTGAGTGGGTGAGTTAATATGTGAGTGGGTAGGTGGGTGAGTGGGTGAGTTAATAGGCAAGTGGGTAGGTAGGTGAGTGAGTTAATAGGTGAGTGGGTAGGTGGGTGAGTGGATAGGTGGGTGAGTGGGTGAGTTAATAGGTTAGTGGGTAGGTGGGTGAGTGGGTGAGTTAATAGGTTAGTGGGTAGGTGGGTGAGTGGGTGAGTTAATAGGTGAGTGGGTAGGTGGGTGAGTGGGTGAGTTAATAGCTGAGTGGGTAGGTGGGTGAGTGGGTGAGTTAATAGGTTAGTGGGTAGGTGGGTAAGTGGGTGAGTTAATAGGTGAGTGGGTAGGTGGGTGAGTGGGTGAGTTAATAGGTGAGTCGGTAGGTGAGTGAGTGGGTGAGTTAATAGGTGAGTGGGTAGGTGGGTGAGTGGGTGAGTTAATAGGTGAGTGGATAGGTGGGTAAGTGGGTGAGTTAATAGCTGAGTGGGTAGGTGGGTAAGTGGGTGAGTTAATAGGTGAGTGGGTAGGTGGGTGAGTGGGTGAGTGGGTAGGAGAGTGGGTAGGTGGGTGAGTGGGTGAGTTAATAGGTGAGTGGGTAGGTGGGTGAGTGGGTGAGTTAATAGGCAAGTGGGTAGGTAGGTGAGTGAGTTAATAGGTGAGTGGGTAGGTGGGTGAGTGGATAGGTGGTTGAGTGGGTGAGTTAATAGGTGAGTGGGTAGGTGGGTGAGTGGGTGAGTTAATAGGTTAGTGGGTAGGTGGGTGAGTGGGTGAGTTAATAGGTGAGTGGGTAGGTGGGTGAGTGGGTGAGTTAATAGCTGAGTGGGTAGGTGGGTGAGTGGGTGAGTTAATAGGTTAGTGGGTAGGTGGGTAAGTGGGTGAGTTAATAGGTGAGTGGGTAGGTGGGTGAGTGGGTGAGTGGGTAGGTGAGTGGGTAGGTGGGTGAGTGGGTGAGTTAATAGGTGAGTGGGTAGGTGGGTGAGTGGGTGAGTGGGTAGGTGAGTGGGTAAGTGGGTGAGTGGGTGAGTTAATAGGTGAGTGGGTAGGTGGGTGAGTGGGTGAGTTAATAGGTGAGTGGGTGAGTGGGTGAGTGGGTGAGTTAATAGCTGAGTGGTTAGGTGGGTGAGTGGGTGAGTGGGTAGGTGAGTGGGTAGGTGGGTGAGTGGGTGAGTTAATAGGTGAGTGGGTAGGTGGGTGAGTGGGTGAGTTAATAGGTGAGTGGGTAGGTGGGTGAGTGGGTGAGTTAATAGGTGAGTGGGTAGGTGGGTAGGTGGGTGAGTGGGTGAGTTAATAGGTGAGTGGGTAGGTGGGTGAGTGGGTGAGTTAATAGGTGAGTGGGTAGGTGGGTGAGTTAATAGGTGAGTGGGTAGGTGGGTGAGTGGGTGAGTTAATAGGTGAGTGGGTAGGTGGGTGAGTGGATAGGTGGGTGAGTGGGTGAGTTAATATGTGAGTGGGTAGGTGAGTGAGTGGGTGAGTTAATAGGTGAGTGGGTAGGTGGGTGAGTGGGTGAGTTAATAGGTGAGTGGGTAGGTGGGTGAGTGGGTGAGTTAATAGGTGAGTGGGCAGGTGGGTGAGTGGGTAGGTGGGTGAGTGGGTGAGTTAATAGGTGAGTGGGTAGGTGAGTGGGTCAGTTAATAGGTGAGTGGGTAGGTGAGTGGGTGAGTTAATAGGTGAGTTAATAGGTGAGTGGGTGAGTGGGTGAGTTAATAGGTGAGTGGGTAGGTGGGTGAGTGGGTGAGTTAATAGGCAAGTGGGTAGGTAGGTGAGTGAGTTAATAGGTGAGTGGGTGAGTGGGTGAGTTAATAGGTGAGTGGGTAGGTGGGTGAGTGGATAGGTGGGTGAGTGGGTGAGTTAATAGGTGAGTGGGTAGGTGGGTGAGTGGGTGAGTTAATAGGTGAGTGGGTAGGTGGGTGAGTGAGTTAATAGGTGAGTGGGTAGGTGAGTGAGTGGGTGAGTTAATAGGTGAGTGGGTAGGTGGGTGAGTGGGTGAGTTAATAGGTGAGTGGGTGAGTTAATAGGTGAGTGGGTAGATGGGTGAGTGGGTGAGTTAATAGGTGAGTGGGTAGGTGAGTGGGTGAGTGGGTGAGTTAATAGGTGAGTGGGTAGGTGGGTGAGTGGGTGAGTTAATAGGTGAGTGGGTGAGTTAATAGGTGAGTGGGTAGATGGGTGAGTGGGTGAGTTAATAGGTGAGTGGGTGAGTTAATAGGTGAGTGGGTAGATGGGTGAATGGGTGAGTTAATAGATGAGTGTATAGGTGAGTGGGTGAGTTAATAGGTGAGTGAGTAGACGGGTGAGTGGGTGAGTTAATAGGTGAGTGGGTGAGTTAATATGTGAGTGGGTAGGTGGGTGAGTGGGTGAGTTAATAGGCAAGTGGGTAGGTAGGTGAGTGAGTTAATAGGTGAGTGGGTAGGTGGGTGAGTGGGTAGGTGGGTGAGTGGGTGAGTTAATAGCTGAGTGGGTAGGTGGGTGAGTGGGTGAGTTAATAGGTTAGTGGGTAGGTGGGTAAGTGGGTGAGTTAATAGGTGAGTGGGTAGGTGGGTGAGTGGGTGAGTGGGTAGGAGAGTGGGTAGGTGGGTGAGTGGGTGAGTTAATAGGTGAGTGGGTAGGTGGGTGAGTGGGTGAGTTAATAGGCAAGTGGGTAGGTAGGTGAGTGAGTTAATAGGTGAGTGGGTAGGTGGGTGAGTGGATAGGTGGTTGAGTGGGTGAGTTAATAGGTGAGTGGGTAGGTGGGTGAGTGGGTGAGTTAATAGGTTAGTGGGTAGGTGGGTGAGTGGGTGAGTTAATAGGTGAGTGGGTAGGTGGGTGAGTGGGTGAGTTAATAGCTGAGTGGGTAGGTGGGTGAGTGGGTGAGTTAATAGGTTAGTGGGTAGGTGGGTAAGTGGGTGAGTTAATAGGTGAGTGGGTAGGTGGGTGAGTGGGTGAGTGGGTAGGTGAGTGGGTAGGTGGGTGAGTGGGTGAGTTAATAGGTGAGTGGGTAGGTGGGTGAGTGGGTGAGTGGGTAGGTGAGTGGGTAAGTGGGTGAGTGGGTGAGTTAATAGGTGAGTGGGTAGGTGGGTGAGTGGGTGAGTTAATAGGTGAGTGGGTGAGTGGGTGAGTTAATAGCTGAGTGGTTAGGTGGGTGAGTGGGTGAGTGGGTAGGTGAGTGGGTAGGCGGGTGAGTGGGTGAGTTAATAGGTGAGTGGGTAGGTGGGTGAGTGGGTGAGTTAATAGGTGAGTGGGTAGGTGGGTGAGTGGGTGAGTGGGTAGGTGAGTGGGTAGGTGGGTGAGTGGGTGAGTTAATAGGTGAGTGGGGAGGTGGGTGAGTGAGTTAATAGGTGAGTGGGTGAGTGGGTGAGTTAATAGCTGAGTGGGTAGGTGGGTGAGTGAGTTAATAGGTGAGTGGGTAGGTGAGTGAGTGGGTGAGTTAATAGGTGAGTGGGTAGGTGGGTGAGTGGGTGAGTTAATAGGTGAGTGGGTGAGTTAATAGGTGAGTGGGTAGATGGGTGAGTGGGTGAGTTAATAGGTGAGTGGGTAGGTGAGTGGGTGAGTGGGTGAGTTAATAGATGAGTGGATAGGTGAGTGGGTGAGTTAATAGGTGAGTGGGTAGACGGGTGAGTGGGTGAGTTAATAGGTGAGTGGGTAGGTGGGTGAGTGGGTGAGTGGGTAGGTGGGTGAGTGGGTGAGTGGGTTGGTGAGTTAATAGGCGAGTGGGTGAGCGAATGGGTGAGTTAATAGGTGAGTGGGTGAGCGAATGGGTGAGTGGGTAGGTGGGTGAGTGGGTGAGTTAATAGGTGAGTGGGTAGGTGGGTGAGTGGGTGAGCGGGTAGGTGGGTGATTGGGTGAGTGGGTTGGTGAGTTAATAGGCGAGTGGGTGAGCGAATGGGTGAGTTAATAGGTGAGTGGGTGAGCGAATGGGTGAGTGGGTAGTTGGGTGAGTGGGTGAGTTAATAGGTGAGTTAATAGGTGAGTGGGTGAGTGGGTGAGTTAATAGGTGAGTGGGTAGGTAGGTGAGTGGGTAGGTGAGTGGGTGAGTTAATAGGTGAGTGGGGAGGTGAGTGGGTGAGTTAATAGGCGAGTGGGTGAGTTACTAGGCGAGTGGGTGAGTGGGTGAGTTAATAGGCGAGTGGGTAGGTGGGTGAGTGGGTGAGTTAATAGGCGAGTGGGTGAGTGGGTGAGTTAAAATGTGAGTGGGTGAGTTAATAGGTGAGTGGGTGAGTTAATAGGTGAGTGGGTGAGTGGGTGAGTTAATAGGTGAGTGGGTGAGTTAATAGTCGAGTGGGTAGGTGGGTGAGTGGGTGAGTTAATAGGCGAGTGGGTGAGTGGGTGAGTTAATAGGTGAGTGGGTGAGTGGGTGAGTTAATAGGTGAGTGGGTGAGTTAATAGGTAATTTGTTGAGTGGGTGAGTTAATAGGTGAGTGGGTGAGTGGGTGAGTTAATAGATGCGTGGGTAGGTGGGTGAGTTAATAGGCGAGTGGGTGAGTTAATAGGCGAGTGGGTAGGTGGGTGAGTGGGTGAGTTAATAGGCGAGTGGGTGAGTGGGTGAGTTAATAGGTGAGTGTGTGAGCGTATGGGTGAGTGGGTAGGTGGGTGAGTTAATAGGTGAGTGGGTAGGTGGGTGAGTTAATAGGTGAGTGGGTTGGTGAGTTTATAGGCGAGTGGGCGAGCGAATGGGTGAGTTAATAGGCGAGTGGGTAGGCGAGTGGGTAGGTGGGTGAGTTCATAGGTGAGTGTGTGAGCGTATGGGTGAGTGGGTAGGTGGGTGAGTTAATAGGTGAGTGGGTAGGTGGGTGAGTTAATAGGTGAGTGGGTAGGTGAGGGGGTAGGTGGGTGAGTTAATAGGTGAGTGGGTAGGTGGGTGGGTGAGTTAATAGGTGAGTGGGTGAGTTAATAGGCGAGTGGGTGAGTTAATAGGTGAGTGGATAGGTGAGTTGTGAGTTAATGGGTGAGTGGGTGAGTTAATAGGCGAGTGGGTGAGTTAATAGGTGAGTGGATAGGTGAGTGGGTGAGTTAATAGGTGAGTGGGTGAGTGGGTAGGTGGGTGAGTTAATAGGTGAGTGGGTGAGCATATGGGTGAGTTAATAGGTGAGTGGGTGAGCGAATGGGTGAGTTAATAGGTGAGTGGGTGAGCGAATGGGTGAGTTAATAGGTGAGTGGGTGAGCGAATGGGTGAGTGGGTAGGTGGGTGAGTTAATAGGAGAGTGGGTGAGCGTATGGGTGAGTTAATAGGTGAGTGGGTGAGCGAATGGGTGAGTGGGTAGGTGGGTGAGTTAATAGGAGAGTGGGTGAGCATATGGGTGAGTTAATAGGTGAGTGGGTGAGCAAATGGGTGAGTGGGTAGGTGGGTGAGTTAATAGGTGAGTGGGTGAGCGAATGGGTGAGTGGGTGAGTTAATAGGTGAGTGGGTGAGCGTATGGGTGAGTTAATAGGTGAGTGGGTAGGTGAGTGGGTGAGTTAATAGCTGAGTGGGTGAGCGAATGGGTGAGTGGGTAGGTGGGTGAGTTAATAGGTGAGTGGGTGAGCGTATGGGTGAGTTAATAGGTGAGTGGGTAGGTGAGTGGGTGAGTTAATAGCTGAGTGGGTGAGCGAATGGGTGAGTGGGTAGGTGGGTGAGTTAATAGGTGAGTGGGTGAGCGTATGGGTGAGTTAATAGGTGAGTGGGTAGGTGAGTGGGTGAGTTAATAGCTGAGTGGGTGAGCGAATGGGTGAGTGGGTAGGTGGGTGAGTTAATAGGCGAGTGGGTGAGCGTATGGGTGAGTTAATAGCTGAGTGGGTGAGCGAATGGGTGAGTGGGTAGGTGGGTGAGTTAATAGGTGAGTGGGTGAGCGTATGGGTGAGTTAATAGGTGAGTGGGTAGGTGAGTGGGTGAGTTAATAGCTGAGTGGGTGAGCGAATGGGTGAGTGGGTAGGTGGGTGAGTTAATAGGCGAGTGGGTGAGCGAATGGGTGAGTTAATAGGTGAGTGCGTGAGCGAATGGGTGAGTGGGTAGGTGGGTGAGTTAATAGGCGAGTGGGTGAGCGAATGGGTGAGTTAATAGGTGAGTGGGTGAGCGAATGGGTGAGTGGGTAGGTGGGTGAGTTAATAGGTGGGTAGGTGAGCGTATGGGTGAGTTAATAGGTGAGTGGGTGAGCGAATGGGTGAGTGGGTAAGTGGGTGAGTTAATAGGTGAGTGGGTGAGCGTATGGGTGAGTTAATAGGTGAGTAGGTAGGTGAGTGGGTGAGTTAATAGCTGAGTGGGTGAGCGAATGGGTGAGTGGGTAGGTGGGTGAGTTAATAGGCGAGTGGGTGAGCGAATGGGTGAGTTAATAGGTGAGTGGGTGAGCGAATGGGTGAGTGGGTAGGTGGGTGAGTTAATAGGTGGGTGGGTGAGCGTATGGGTGAGTTAATAGGTGAGTGGGTGAGCGAATGAGTGAGTGGGTAAGTGGGTGAGTTAATAGGTGAATGGGTGAGCGTATGGGTGAGTTAATAGGTGAGTAGGTAGGTGAGTGGGTGAGTTAATAGCTGAGTGGGTGAGCGAATGGGTGAGTGGGTAGGTGGGTGAGTTAATAGGCGAGTGGGTGAGCGAATGGGTGAGTTAATAGGTGAGTGGGTGAGCGAATGGGTGAGTGGGTAAGTGGGTGAGTTAATAGGCGAGTGGGTGAGCGTATGGGTGAGTTAATAGGTGAGTGGGTGAGCGAATGGGTGAGTGGGTAAGTGGGTGAGTTAATAGGTGAGTGGGTGAGCAAATGGGTGAGTTAATAGGTGAGTGGGTAGGTGAGTGGGTGAGTTAATAGCTGAGTGGGTGAGCGAATGGGTGAGTGGGTAGGTGGGTGAGTTAATAGGCGAGTGGGTGAGCGAATGGGTGAGTTAATAGGCGAGTGGGTGAGCGAATGGGTGAGTGAGTGGGTGAGATCTGAACAGTCGACATCATCGGTGAGTTTCTGGGGCAGGCCGCGAGCCTCCATTGGCCGGTGCACGGAGTAGCGCTTTTCCCAGTCGCCCCGTGGCTTCAAAGCAGCAGGTTGCTGCCCCCTGCTGTGCGATCTGAGCAATGCCTCTCAGTGGTGGCTGAACGATGCAGAGAGACCCAAGGACATGCATAGAGATCCCACGGGACATTCATAGAGATGCAGAGAGACCCACAGAGATGAATAGAGATGTAGAGACCCACAGAGATGCATAGAGACCCACAGACATTCAGAGAGACCCACAGACATTCATAGAGACCCACAGACATGAATAGATGCATAGAGACCCACAGAGATGCATAGAGACCCACAGACATGAATAGATGCATAGAGACCCACAGAGATGCAGAGAGACCCACAGACATTAATAGAGACCCACAGAGATGCATAGAGACCCACAGACATGAATAGATGCATAGAGACCCACAGACATTAATAGAGACCCACAGACACACATTCAGACAGAGACCCACAGGGATACAATGAGACCCAGTATGTCACCAATGTAATGTGTGTAGACCCCTTCATTTCATGTCCTCGCCTTCCACGCTCCAGGTAACTTATTTCACACGCACACACACACGTGTGTATGTGTGTGAAGATCTTCGTGGTTCTTTTGGTAAAGTCATCACGTAGAAGGGAAATAATAAAATAAAAACATAAAATAATTCTCACGTTTCGGCCACAACGCAAGCAGCCGTCGTCAGGTGAAGACACGCCCCCCAGTGAGACCACGCCCCCAGTGAGACCAAGCCCCGTGAGACCACGCCCCCAGTGAGGACACGCCCCCAGTGAGGACACGCCCCCAATGAGACCACGCCCCCAATGAGACCACCCCCCCCATGACACACCGCCCCAGCGAGACCACCCCCCCCATGACACACCGCCCCAGCGAGACCACGCCCCCTCAGTGAGGACACACCCCCAGTGAAACCACGCCCCCGGTGAGACCACGCCCCCCAATCAGGACACGCCTCCAGTAAGACCACGCCCGTTAGACCACGCCCCCAGTGAGACCACGCCCCCCAACACTCATCAACACACCAACACACACGCACATCGACACAGAGTGAGGGACGAGGGGGACACGTGCGTGTTGGTTGTGATTGCCCAGCTCTCTTTATTAGCCCAGGGCACGCGCTGGGCACGCGGCGCTCAGCAGCAGCAGCAGCGGCAGCGTTGGGCGGCGTGGTGAGGAGACGAGGCCTAGAACTGGATGACTTGACCCTGGGGGGGAGCGGAGAGACGAGGGCACACACAGACACACACAGACACACACACAGGCAGACACAGGCACACACACAGGCAGACACACAGGCAGACACACACACACAGGCAGACACACACACACAGGCAGACACACACACAGGCAGACACACACACAGGCAGACACACACACACAGGCAGACACACACACACAGGCAGACACACACACAGGCAGACACACACAGGCAGACAGACAGGCAGACACACACAGACACACACAGAGACACACACAGAGGCAGACACACACAGAGACACAGAGAAACACATGCACAGACACACACACAGAGACAAACGACACACGCAGACACACACACACACGCACATTAGTCTCTCCATGTACAAACCAAAATACTGTTTCCATACATAGGATTTGTGTGGGTGAGTGGGTGGACGAGTGGGCGAGGGTGGATGGGTGAGTGGATGGCTGAGTGGGTGAGTGGATGGCTGAGTGGGTGAGTAGATGGCTGAGTGGCTGAGTGGATGGCTGAGTGGCTGAGTGGATGGCTGAGTGGCTGAGTGAGTGAGTGGATGGCTGAGTGGGTGAGTGGATGGCTGAGTGGGTGAGTGGATGGCTGAGTGGGTGAGTAGATGGCTGAGTGGGTGAGTAGATGGCTGAGTGGCTGGCTGAGTGGCTGAGTGAGTGAGTGGATGGCTGAGTGGGTGAGTGGATGGCTGAGTAGGTGAGTGGATGACTGAGTGGGTGAGTGGATGGCTGAGTGGATGGCTGAGTGGATGGCTGAGTGGGTGAGTGAGTGGATGGCTGAGTGGGTGAGTGGATGGCTGAGTGGGTGAGTAGATGGCTGAGTGGGTGAGTGGATGACTGAGTGGGTGAGTGGATAACTGAGTGGGTGAGTGGATGGCTGAGTGAGTGAGTGGATGGCTGAGTGGGTGAGTGGATGGCTGAGTGGGTGAGTGGATGGCTGAGTGGGTGAGTAGATGGCTGAGTGAGTGAGTGGATGGCTGAGTGAGTGAGTGGATGGCTGAGTGGGTGAGTAGATGGCTGAGTGAGTGAGTGGATGGCTGAGTGGGTGAGTAGATGGCTGAGTGGGTGAGTGGATGGCTGAGTGGGTGAGTGGATGGCTGAGTGAGTGAGTGGATGGCTGAGTGAGTGAGTGGATGGCTGAGTGAGTGAGTGGATGGCTGAGTGGGTGAGTGGGTGGCTGAGTGGGTGAGTGGGTGGCTGAGTGAGTGAGTAGATGGCTGAGTGGGTGAGTGGGTGGCTGAGTGGGTGAGTGGGTGGCTGAGTGGGTGAGTGGATGGCTGAGTGAGTGGATGGCTGAGTGAGTAGATGGCTGAGTGGGTGAGTGGATGGCTGAGTGGGTGAGTGGATGGCTGAGTGGGTGAGTGGGTGGCTGAGTGGATGGGTGAGTGGGTGGCTGAGTGGATGGCTGAGTGGGTGAGTGGATGGCTGAGTGAGTGAGTAGATGGCTGAGTGGGTGAGTAGATGGCTGAGTGGGTGAGTGGGTGGCTGAGTGGGTGGCTGAGTGGGTGAGTGGATGGCTGAGTGAGTGAGTGGATGGCTGGGTGAGTGAGTGGATGGCTGGGTGAGTGAGTGGATGGCTGGGTGAGTGAGTGGGTGGCTGGGTGAGTGAGTAGATGGCTGAGTGAGTGAGTGGATGGCTGGGTGGTTGAGTGGGTGGCTGAGTGAGTGGATGGCTGAGTGGGTGAGTGGATGGCTGAGTGGATGGCTGAGTGGGTGAGTGTATGGCTGAGTGGGTGAGTGGGTGGCTGAGTGGGTGAGTGGATGGCTGAGTGAGTGAGTGGATGGCTGAGTGGGTGAGTTGGTGGCTGAGTGGGTGAGTGGATGGCTGAGTGGGTGAGTGGATGGCTGAGTGGGTGGCTGAGTGGGTGGCTGAGTGGGTGAGTGGGTGAGTGGATGGCTGAGTGGGTGAGTGGATGGCTGAGTGGGTGAGTAGATGGCTGAGTGAGTGAGTGGATGGCTGAGTGGCTGAGTGGATGGCTGAGTGGCTGAGTGGATGGCTGAGTGGATGGCTGAGTGGGTGAGTGGATGGCTGAGTGAGTGAGTGGATGGCTGAGTGGGTGAGTGGATGGCTGAGTGGGTGAGTGGATGGCTGAGTGGGTGAGTGGATGGGTGAGTGGGTGAGTGGATGGCTGAGTGAGTGAGTGGATGGCTGAGTGGGTGAGTGGATGGCTGAGTGGGTGAGTGGATGGCTGAGTGAGTGAGTAGATGGCTGAGTGAGTGAGTGGATGGCTGAGTGTGTGAGTAGATGGCTGAGTGGATGGCTGAGTGGGTGAGTAGATGGCTGAGTGAGTGAGTGGATGGCTGAGTGGGTGAGTGGATGGCTGAGTGAGTGGATGGCTGAGTGGCTGAGTGGATGACTGAGTGGGTGAGTGGATGGCTGAGTGGGTGAGTAGATGGCTGAGTGGGTGAGTAGATGGCTGAGTGGCTGAGTGGATGGCTGAGTGGCTGAGTGAGTGATTGGATGGCTGAGTGGGTGAGTGGATGACTGAGTGAGTGAGTGGATGGCTGAGTGGGTGAGTGGATGGCTGAGTGGGTGAGTAGATGGCTGAGTGGGTGAGTAGATGGCTGAGTGGGTGAGTAGATGGCTGAGTGGCTGAGTGGATGGCTGAGTGAGTGAGTGGATGGCTGAGTGGGTGAGTGGATGACTGAGTGGGTGAGTGGATGGCTGAGTGGGTGAGTGGATGGCTGAGTGGGTGAGTGGGTGGCTGAGTGGGTGAGTGGATGGCTGAGTGAGTGAGTGGATGGCTGAGTGGGTGAGTTGGTGGCTGAGTGGGTGAGTGGATGGCTGAATGGGTGAGTGGATGGCTGAGTGGGTGGCTGAGTGGGTGAGTGGGTGAGTGGATGGCTGAGTGGGTGAGTGGATGGCTGAGTGGGTGAGTAGATGGCTGAGTGAGTGAGTGGATGGCTGAGTGAGTGAGTGGATGGCTGAGTGGCTGAGTGGATGGCTGAGTGGCTGAGTGGATGGCTGAGTGGGTGAGTGGATGGCTGAGTGAGTGAGTGGATGGCTGAGTGGGTGAGTGGATGGCTGAGTGGGTGAGTGGATGGCTGAGTGGGTGAGTGGATGGCTGAGTGAGTGAGTAGATGGCTGAGTGAGTGAGTGGATGGCTGAGTGGGTGAGTAGATGGCCGAGTGGATGGCTGAGTGAGTGAGTGGATGGCTGAGTGGGTGAGTGGATGGCTGAGTGAGTGAGTGGATGGCTGAGTGGCTGGCTGAGTGGGTGAGTGGATGGCTGAGTGGGTGAGTAGATGGCTGAGTGGCTGAGTGGATGGCTGAGTGGCTGAGTGAGTGAGTGGATGGCTGAGTGGGTGAGTGTATGGCTGAGTGGGTGAGTGGGTGGCTGAGTGGGTGAGTGGATGGCTGAGTGAGTGAGTGGATGGCTGAGTGGGTGAGTTGGTGGCTGAGTGGGTGAGTGGATGGCTGAGTGGGTGAGTGGATGGCTGAGTGGGTGGCTGAGTGGGTGGCTGAGTGGGTGGCTGAGTGGGTGAGTGGATGGCTGAGTGGGTGAGTGGATATCTGAGTGGGTGAGTAGATGGCTGAGTGAGTGAGTGGATGGCTGAGTGGCTGAGTGGATGGCTGAGTGGCTGAGTGGATGGCTGAGTGGGTGAGTGGATGGCTGAGTGAGTGAGTGGATGGCTGAGTGGGTGAGTGGATGGCTGAGTGGGTGAGTGGATGGCTGAGTGGGTGAGTGGATGGGTGAGTGGATGAGTGGATGGCTGAGTGCGTGAGTGGATGGCTGAGTGGGTGAGTGGATGGCTGAGTGGGTGAGTGGATGGCTGAGTGAGTGAGTAGATGGCTGAGTGAGTGAGTGGATGGCTGAGTGTGTGAGTAGATGGCTGAGTGGATGGCTGAGTGGGTGAGTAGATGGCTGAGTGGATGGCTGAGTGAGTGAGTGGATGGCTGAGTGGGTGAGTGGATGGCTGAGTGAGTGGATGGCTGAGTGGCTGAGTGGATGACTGAGTGGGTGAGTGGATGGCTGAGTGGGTGAGTAGATGGCTGAGTGGGTGAGTAGATGGCTGAGTGGCTGAGTGGATGGCTGAGTGGCTGAGTGAGTGAGTGGATGGCTGAGTGGGTGAGTGGATGGCTGAGTGGGTGAGTGGATGACTGAGTGAGTGAGTGGATGGCTGAGTGGGTGAGTGGATGGCTGAGTGGGTGAGTAGATGGCTGAGTGGGTGAGTAGATGGCTGAGTGGGTGAGTAGATGGCTGAGTGGATGGCTGAGTGAGTGAGTGGATGGCTGAGTGGGTGAGTGGATGACTGAGTGGGTGAGTGGATGGCTGAGTGGGTGAGTGGATGGCTGAGTGGGTGAGTGGGTGGCTGAGTGGGTGAGTGGATGGCTGAGTGAGTGAGTGGATGGCTGAGTGGGTGAGTTGGTGGCTGAGTGGGTGAGTGGATGGCTGAATGGGTGAGTGGATGGCTGAGTGGGTGGCTGAGTGGGTGAGTGGGTGAGTGGATGGCTGAGTGGGTGAGTGGATGGCTGAGTGGGTGAGTAGATGGCTGAGTGAGTGAGTGGATGGCTGAGTGAGTGAGTGGATGGCTGAGTGGCTGAGTGGATGGCTGAGTGGCTGAGTGGATGGCTGAGTGGGTGAGTGGATGGCTGAGTGAGTGAGTGGATGGCTGAGTGGGTGAGTGGATGGCTGAGTGGGTGAGTGGATGGCTGAGTGGGTGAGTGGATGGGTGAGTGGGTGAGTGGATGGCTGAGTGAGTGAGTGGATGGCTGAGTGGGTGAGTGGATGGCTGAGTGGGTGAGTGGATGGCTGAGTGAGTGAGTAGATGGCTGAGTGAGTGAGTGGATGGCTGAGTGGGTGAGTAGATGGCCGAGTGGATGGCTGAGTGAGTGAGTGGATGGCTGAGTGGGTGAGTGGATGGCTGAGTGAGTGAGTGGATGGCTGAGTGGCTGAGTGGCTGGCTGAGTGGGTGAGTGGATGGCTGAGTGGGTGAGTAGATGGCTGAGTGGCTGAGTGGCTGAGTGAGTGAGTGGATGGCTGAGTGGGTGAGTGGATGACTGAGTGAGTGAGTGGATGGCGGAGTGGGTGAGTGGATGGCTGAGTGGGTGAGTAGATGGCTGAGTGGGTGAGTAGATGGCTGAGTGGGTGAGTAGATGGCTGAGTGGCTGAGTGGATGGCTGAGTGGCTGAATGAGTGAGTGGATGGCTGAGTGGGTGAGTGGATGGCTGAGTGGGTGAGTAGATGGCTGAGTGGGTGAGTAGATGGCTGAGTGGGTGAGTGGATGACTGAGTGGGTGAGTGGATGACTGAGTGGGTGAGTGGATGGCTGAGTGAGTGAGTGGATGGCTGAGTGGGTGAGTGGATGGCTGAGTGGGTGAGTGGATGGCTGAGTGGGTGAGTGGATGGCTGAGTGAGTGAGTGGATGGCTGAGTGGGTGAGTAGATGGCTGAGTGGGTGAGTGGATGGCTGAGTGGGTGAGTGGATGGCTGAGTGAGTGAGTGGATGGCTGAGTGAGTGAGTGGATGGCTGAGTGAGTGGATGGCTGAGTGGGTGGCTGAGTGGGTGAGTGGGTGGCTGAGTGAGTGAGTAGATGGCTGAGTGGGTGAGTGGGTGGCTGAGTGAGTGAGTAGATGGCTGAGTGAGTGAGTGGATGGCTGAGTGGGTGAGTGGGTGGCTGAGTGAGTGGATGGCTGAGTGGGTGAGTGGATGGCTGAGTGGGTGAGTGGATGGCTGAGTGGGTGAGTGGATGGCTGAGTGAGTGAGTAGATGGCTGAGTGAGTGAGTGGATGGCTGAGTGGGTGAGTAGATGGCCGAGTGGATGGCTGAGTGAGTGAGTGGATGGCTGAGTGGGTGAGTGGATGGCTGAGTGAGTGAGTGGATGGCTGAGTGGCTGAGTGGCTGGCTGAGTGGGTGAGTGGATGGCTGAGTGGGTGAGTAGATGGCTGAGTGGCTGAGTGGCTGAGTGGATGGCTGAGTGAGTGAGTGGATGGCTGAGTGGGTGAGTGGATGGCTGAGTGGGTGAGTGGATGGCTGAGTGGGTGAGTGGATGGGTGAGTGGATGAGTGGATGGCTGAGTGCGTGAGTGGATGGCTGAGTGGGTGAGTGGATGGCTGAGTGGGTGAGTGGATGGCTGAGTGAGTGAGTAGATGGCTGAGTGAGTGAGTGGATGGCTGAGTGTGTGAGTAGATGGCTGAGTGGATGGCTGAGTGGGTGAGTAGATGGCTGAGTGGATGGCTGAGTGAGTGAGTGGATGGCTGAGTGGGTGAGTGGATGGCTGAGTGAGTGGATGGCTGAGTGGCTGAGTGGATGACTGAGTGGGTGAGTGGATGGCTGAGTGGGTGAGTAGATGGCTGAGTGGGTGAGTAGATGGCTGAGTGGCTGAGTGGATGGCTGAGTGGCTGAGTGAGTGAGTGGATGGCTGAGTGGGTGAGTGGATGGCTGAGTGGGTGAGTGGATGACTGAGTGAGTGAGTGGATGGCTGAGTGGGTGAGTGGATGGCTGAGTGGGTGAGTAGATGGCTGAGTGGGTGAGTAGATGGCTGAGTGGGTGAGTAGATGGCTGAGTGGATGGCTGAGTGAGTGAGTGGATGGCTGAGTGGGTGAGTGGATGACTGAGTGGGTGAGTGGATGGCTGAGTGGGTGAGTGGGTGGCTGAGTGGGTGAGTGGGTGGCTGAGTGGGTGAGTGGATGGCTGAGTGGGTGAGTTGGTGGCTGAGTGGGTGAGTGGATGGCTGAATGGGTGAGTGGATGGCTGAGTGGGTGGCTGAGTGGGTGAGTGGGTGAGTGGATGGCTGAGTGGGTGAGTGGATGGCTGAGTGGGTGAGTAGATGGCTGAGTGAGTGAGTGGATGGCTGAGTGAGTGAGTGGATGGCTGAGTGGCTGAGTGGATGGCTGAGTGGCTGAGTGGATGGCTGAGTGGGTGAGTGGATGGCTGAGTGAGTGAGTGGATGGCTGAGTGGGTGAGTGGATGGCTGAGTGGGTGAGTGGATGGCTGAGTGGGTGAGTGGATGGGTGAGTGGGTGAGTGGATGGCTGAGTGAGTGAGTGGATGGCTGAGTGGGTGAGTGGATGGCTGAGTGGGTGAGTGGATGGCTGAGTGAGTGAGTAGATGGCTGAGTGAGTGAGTGGATGGCTGAGTGGGTGAGTAGATGGCCGAGTGGATGGCTGAGTGAGTGAGTGGATGGCTGAGTGAGTGAGTGGATGGCTGAGTGGGTGAGTGGATGGCTGAGTGAGTGAGTGGATGGCTGAGTGGCTGAGTGGCTGGCTGAGTGGGTGAGTGGATGGCTGAGTGGGTGAGTAGATGGCTGAGTGGCTGAGTGAGTGAGTGGATGGCTGAGTGGGTGAGTGGATGACTGAGTGAGTGGATGGCTGAGTGGGTGAGTGGATGGCTGAGTGGGTGAGTAGATGGCTGAGTGGGTGAGTAGATGGCTGAGTGGGTGAGTAGATGGCTGAGTGGCTGAGTGGATGGCTGAGTGGCTGAATGAGTGAGTGGATGGCTGAGTGGGTGAGTGGATGGCTGAGTGGGTGAGTAGATGGCTGAGTGGGTGAGTAGATGGCTGAGTGGGTGAGTGGATGACTGAGTGGGTGAGTGGATGACTGAGTGGGTGAGTGGATGGCTGAGTGAGTGAGTGGATGGCTGAGTGGGTGAGTGGATGGCTGAGTGGGTGAGTGGATGGCTGAGTGGGTGAGTGGATGGCTGAGTGAGTGAGTGGATGGCTGAGTGGGTGAGTAGATGGCTGAGTGGGTGAGTGGATGGCTGAGTGGGTGAGTGGATGGCTGAGTGAGTGAGTGGATGGCTGAGTGAGTGAGTGGATGGCTGAGTGAGTGGATGGCTGAGTGGGTGGCTGAGTGGGTGAGTGGGTGGCTGAGTGAGTGAGTAGATGGCTGAGTGGGTGAGTGGGTGGCTGAGTGAGTGAGTAGATGGCTGAGTGAGTGAGTGGATGGCTGAGTGGGTGAGTGGGTGGCTGAGTGAGTGGATGGCTGAGTGGGTGAGTGGATGGCTGAGTGGGTGAGTGGATGGCTGAGTGGGTGAGTGGATGGCTGAGTGAGTGAGTGGATGGCTGAGTGGGTGAGTAGATGGCTGAGTGGGTGAGTGGATGGCTGAGTGGGTGAGTGGATGGCTGAGTGAGTGAGTGGATGGCTGAGTGAGTGAGTGGATGGCTGAGTGAGTGGATGGCTGAGTGGGTGGCTGAGTGGGTGAGTGGGTGGCTGAGTGAGTGAGTAGATGGCTGAGTGGGTGAGTGGGTGGCTGAGTGAGTGAGTAGATGGCTGAGTGAGTGAGTGGATGGCTGAGTGGGTGAGTGGGTGGCTGAGTGAGTGGATGGCTGAGTGGGTGAGTGGATGGCTGAGTGGGTGAGTGGATGGCTGAGTGGGTGAGTGGATGGCTGAGTGAGTGAGTAGATGGCTGAGTGAGTGAGTGGATGGCTGAGTGGGTGAGTAGATGGCCGAGTGGATGGCTGAGTGAGTGAGTGGATGGCTGAGTGGGTGAGTGGATGGCTGAGTGAGTGAGTGGATGGCTGAGTGGCTGAGTGGCTGGCTGAGTGGGTGAGTGGATGGCTGAGTGGGTGAGTAGATGGCTGAGTGGCTGAGTGGCTGAGTGGATGGCTGAGTGAGTGAGTGGATGGCTGAGTGGGTGAGTGGATGGCTGAGTGGGTGAGTGGATGGCTGAGTGGGTGAGTGGATGGGTGAGTGGATGAGTGGATGGCTGAGTGCGTGAGTGGATGGCTGAGTGGGTGAGTGGATGGCTGAGTGGGTGAGTGGATGGCTGAGTGAGTGAGTAGATGGCTGAGTGAGTGAGTGGATGGCTGAGTGTGTGAGTAGATGGCTGAGTGGATGGCTGAGTGGGTGAGTAGATGGCTGAGTGGATGGCTGAGTGAGTGAGTGGATGGCTGAGTGGGTGAGTGGATGGCTGAGTGAGTGGATGGCTGAGTGGCTGAGTGGATGACTGAGTGGGTGAGTGGATGGCTGAGTGGGTGAGTAGATGGCTGAGTGGGTGAGTAGATGGCTGAGTGGCTGAGTGGATGGCTGAGTGGCTGAGTGAGTGAGTGGATGGCTGAGTGGGTGAGTGGATGGCTGAGTGGGTGAGTGGATGACTGAGTGAGTGAGTGGATGGCTGAGTGGGTGAGTGGATGGCTGAGTGGGTGAGTAGATGGCTGAGTGGGTGAGTAGATGGCTGAGTGGGTGAGTAGATGGCTGAGTGGATGGCTGAGTGAGTGAGTGGATGGCTGAGTGGGTGAGTGGATGACTGAGTGGGTGAGTGGATGGCTGAGTGGGTGAGTGGATGGCTGAGTGAGTGAGTGGGTGGCTGAGTGGGTGAGTGGATGGCTGAGTGAGTGAGTGGATGGCTGAGTGGGTGAGTTGGTGGCTGAGTGGGTGAGTGGATGGCTGAATGGGTGAGTGGATGGCTGAGTGGGTGGCTGAGTGGGTGAGTGGGTGAGTGGATGGCTGAGTGGGTGAGTGGATGGCTGAGTGGGTGAGTAGATGGCTGAGTGAGTGAGTGGATGGCTGAGTGAGTGAGTGGATGGCTGAGTGGCTGAGTGGATGGCTGAGTGGCTGAGTGGATGGCTGAGTGGGTGAGTGGATGGCTGAGTGAGTGAGTGGATGGCTGAGTGGGTGAGTGGATGGCTGAGTGGGTGAGTGGATGGCTGAGTGGGTGAGTGGATGGGTGAGTGGGTGAGTGGATGGCTGAGTGAGTGAGTGGATGGCTGAGTGGGTGAGTGGATGGCTGAGTGGGTGAGTGGATGGCTGAGTGAGTGAGTAGATGGCTGAGTGAGTGAGTGGATGGCTGAGTGGGTGAGTAGATGGCCGAGTGGATGGCTGAGTGAGTGAGTGGATGGCTGAGTGAGTGAGTGGATGGCTGAGTGGGTGAGTGGATGGCTGAGTGAGTGAGTGGATGGCTGAGTGGCTGAGTGGCTGGCTGAGTGGGTGAGTGGATGGCTGAGTGGGTGAGTAGATGGCTGAGTGGCTGAGTGAGTGAGTGGATGGCTGAGTGGGTGAGTGGATGACTGAGTGAGTGGATGGCTGAGTGGGTGAGTGGATGGCTGAGTGGGTGAGTAGATGGCTGAGTGGGTGAGTAGATGGCTGAGTGGGTGAGTAGATGGCTGAGTGGCTGAGTGGATGGCTGAGTGGCTGAATGAGTGAGTGGATGGCTGAGTGGGTGAGTGGATGGCTGAGTGGGTGAGTAGATGGCTGAGTGGGTGAGTAGATGGCTGAGTGGGTGAGTGGATGACTGAGTGGGTGAGTGGATGACTGAGTGGGTGAGTGGATGGCTGAGTGAGTGAGTGGATGGCTGAGTGGGTGAGTGGATGGCTGAGTGGGTGAGTGGATGGCTGAGTGGGTGAGTGGATGGCTGAGTGAGTGAGTGGATGGCTGAGTGGGTGAGTAGATGGCTGAGTGGGTGAGTGGATGGCTGAGTGGGTGAGTGGATGGCTGAGTGAGTGAGTGGATGGCTGAGTGAGTGAGTGGATGGCTGAGTGAGTGGATGGCTGAGTGGGTGGCTGAGTGGGTGAGTGGGTGGCTGAGTGAGTGAGTAGATGGCTGAGTGGGTGAGTGGGTGGCTGAGTGAGTGAGTAGATGGCTGAGTGAGTGAGTGGATGGCTGAGTGGGTGAGTGGGTGGCTGAGTGAGTGGATGGCTGAGTGGGTGAGTGGATGGCTGAGTGGGTGAGTGGATGGCTGAGTGGGTGAGTGGATGGCTGAGTGAGTGAGTAGATGGCTGAGTGAGTGAGTGGATGGCTGAGTGGGTGAGTAGATGGCCGAGTGGATGGCTGAGTGAGTGAGTGGATGGCTGAGTGGGTGAGTGGATGGCTGAGTGAGTGAGTGGATGGCTGAGTGGCTGAGTGGCTGGCTGAGTGGGTGAGTGGATGGCTGAGTGGGTGAGTAGATGGCTGAGTGGCTGAGTGGATGGCTGAGTGGCTGAGTGAGTGAGTGGATGGCTGAGTGGGTGAGTGTATGGCTGAGTGGGTGAGTGGGTGGCTGAGTGGGTGAGTGGATGGCTGAGTGAGTGAGTGGATGGCTGAGTGGGTGAGTTGGTGGCTGAGTGGGTGAGTGGATGGCTGAGTGGGTGAGTGGATGGCTGAGTGGGTGGCTGAGTGGGTGGCTGAGTGGGTGAGTGGGTGAGTGGATGGCTGAGTGGGTGAGTGGATAGCTGAGTGGGTGAGTAGATGGCTGAGTGAGTGAGTGGATGGCTGAGTGGCTGAGTGGATGGCTGAGTGGCTGAGTGGATGGCTGAGTGGGTGAGTGGATGGCTGAGTGAGTGAGTGGATGGCTGAGTGGGTGAGTGGATGGCTGAGTGGGTGAGTGGATGGCTGAGTGGGTGAGTGGATGGGTGAGTGGGTGAGTGGATGGCTGAGTGCGTGAGTGGATGGCTGAGTGGGTGAGTGGATGGCTGAGTGGGTGAGTGGATGGCTGAGTGAGTGAGTAGATGGCTGAGTGAGTGAGTGGATGGCTGAGTGTGTGAGTAGATGGCTGAGTGGATGGCTGAGTGGGTGAGTAGATGGCTGAGTGGATGGCTGAGTGAGTGAGTGGATGGCTGAGTGGGTGAGTGGATGGCTGAGTGAGTGGATGGCTGAGTGGCTGAGTGGATGACTGAGTGGGTGAGTGGATGGCTGAGTGGGTGAGTAGATGGCTGAGTGGGTGAGTAGATGGCTGAGTGGCTGAGTGGATGGCTGAGTGGCTGAGTGAGTGAGTGGATGGCTGAGTGGGTGAGTGGATGGCTGAGTGGGTGAGTGGATGACTGAGTGAGTGAGTGGATGGCTGAGTGGGTAAGTGGATGGCTGAGTGGGTGAGTAGATGGCTGAGTGGGTGAGTAGATGGCTGAGTGGGTGAGTAGATGGCTGAGTGGATGGCTGAGTGAGTGAGTGGATGGCTGAGTGGGTGAGTGGATGACTGAGTGGGTGAGTGGATGGCTGAGTGGGTGAGTGGATGGCTGAGTGGGTGAGTGGGTGGCTGAGTGGGTGAGTGGATGGCTGAGTGAGTGAGTGGATGGCTGAGTGGGTGAGTTGGTGGCTGAGTGGGTGAGTGGATGGCTGAATGGGTGAGTGGATGGCTGAGTGGGTGGCTGAGTGGGTGAGTGGGTGAGTGGATGGCTGAGTGGGTGAGTGGATGGCTGAGTGGGTGAGTAGATGGCTGAGTGAGTGAGTGGATGGCTGAGTGAGTGAGTGGATGGCTGAGTGGCTGAGTGGATGGCTGAGTGGCTGAGTGGATGGCTGAGTGGGTGAGTGGATGGCTGAGTGAGTGAGTGGATGGCTGAGTGGGTGAGTGGATGGCTGAGTGGGTGAGTGGATGGCTGAGTGGGTGAGTGGATGGGTGAGTGGGTGAGTGGATGGCTGAGTGAGTGAGTGGATGGCTGAGTGGGTGAGTGGATGGCTGAGTGGGTGAGTGGATGGCTGAGTGAGTGAGTAGATGGCTGAGTGAGTGAGTGGATGGCTGAGTGGGTGAGTAGATGGCCGAGTGGATGGCTGAGTGAGTGAGTGGATGGCTGAGTGGGTGAGTGGATGGCTGAGTGAGTGAGTGGATGGCTGAGTGGCTGAGTGGCTGGCTGAGTGGGTGAGTGGATGGCTGAGTGGGTGAGTAGATGGCTGAGTGGCTGAGTGGCTGAGTGAGTGAGTGGATGGCTGAGTGGGTGAGTGGATGGCTGAGTGGGTGAGTGGATGACTGAGTGAGTGAGTGGATGGCTGAGTGGGTGAGTGGATGGCTGAGTGGGTGAGTAGATGGCTGAGTGGGTGAGTAGATGGCTGAGTGGGTGAGTAGATGGCTGAGTGGCTGAGTGGATGGCTGAGTGGCTGAATGAGTGAGTGGATGGCTGAGTGGGTGAGTGGATGGCTGAGTGGGTGAGTAGATGGCTGAGTGGGTGAGTAGATGGCTGAGTGGGTGAGTGGATGACTGAGTGGGTGAGTGGATGACTGAGTGGGTGAGTGGATGGCTGAGTGAGTGAGTGGATGGCTGAGTGGGTGAGTGGATGGCTGAGTGGGTGAGTGGATGGCTGAGTGAGTGAGTGGATGGCTGAGTGGGTGAGTAGATGAGTGAGTGGATGGCTGAGTGAGTGAGTGGATGGCTGAGTGGGTGAGTAGATGGCTGAGTGGGTGAGTGGATGGCTGAGTGGGTGAGTGGATGGCTGAGTGGGTGAGTGGATGGCTGAGTGAGTGAGTGGATGGCTGAGTGGGTGAGTGGATGACTGAGTGGGTGAGTGGATGACTGAGTGGGTGAGTGGATGGCTGAGTGAGTGAGTGGATGGCTGAGTGGGTGAGTGGATGGCTGAGTGGGTGAGTGGATGGCTGAGTGGGTGAGTGGATGGCTGAGTGGGTGAGTAGATGAGTGAGTGGATGGCTGAGTGAGTGAGTGGATGGCTGAGTGGGTGAGTAGATGGCTGAGTGGGTGAGTGGATGGCTGAGTGGGTGAGTGGATGGCTGAGTGAGTGAGTGGATGGCTGAGTGAGTGAGTGGATGGCTGAGTGAGTGGATGGCTGAGTGGGTGGCTGAGTGGGTGAGTGGGTGGCTGAGTGAGTGAGTAGATGGCTGAGTGGGTGAGTGGGTGGCTGAGTGAGTGAGTAGATGGCTGAGTGGGTGAGTGGATGGCTGAGTGGGTGAGTAGATGGCTGAGTGAGTGAGTGGATGGCTGAGTGAGTGAGTGGATGGCTGAGTGGCTGAGTGGGTGGGTGAGTGGGTGAGTGGATGGCTGAGTGGGTGAGTGGATGGCTGAGTGGGTGAGTGGATGGCTGAGTGAGTGAGTGGATGGCTGAGTGGGTGAGTGGATGGCTGAGTGGGTGAGTGGATGGCTGAGTGAGTGAGTAGATGGCTGAGTGAGTGAGTGGATGGCTGAGTGGGTGAGTAGATGGCCGAGTGGATGGCTGAGTGAGTGAGTGGATGGCTGAGTGGGTGAGTGGATGGCTGAGTGAGTGAGTGGATGGCTGAGTGGCTGAGTGGCTGGCTGAGTGGGTGAGTGGATGGCTGAGTGGGTGAGTAGATGGCTGAGTGGCTGAGTGGATGGCTGAGTGGCTGAGTGAGTGAGTGGATGGCTGAGTGGGTGAGTGGATGGCTGAGTGGGTGAGTGGATGACTGAGTGAGTGAGTGGATGGCTGAGTGGGTGAGTGGATGGCTGAGTGGGTGAGTAGATGGCTGAGTGGGTGAGTAGATGGCTGAGTGGGTGAGTAGATGGCTGAGTGGCTGAGTGGCTGGCTGAGTGGCTGAATGAGTGAGTGGATGGCTGAGTGGGTGAGTGGATGGCTGAGTGGGTGAGTAGATGGCTGAGTGGGTGAGTAGATGGCTGAGTGGGTGAGTGGATGACTGAGTGGGTGAGTGGATGGCTGAGTGGGTGAGTGGATGGCTGAGTGAGTGAGTGGATGGCTGAGTGGGTGAGTGGATGGCTGAGTGGGTGAGTGGATGGCTGAGTGGGTGAGTGGATGGCTGAGTGAGTGAGTGGATGGCTGAGTGGGTGAGTAGATGGCTGAGTGGGTGAGTGGATGGCTGAGTGGGTGAGTGGATGGCTGAGTGAGTGAGTGGATGGCTGAGTGAGTGAGTGGATGGCTGAGTGAGTGAGTGGATGGCTGAGTGGGTGGCTGAGTGGGTGAGTGGGTGGCTGAGTGAGTGAGTAGATGGCTGAGTGGGTGAGTGGGTGGCTGAGTGGGTGAGTGGGTGGCTGAGTGGGTGAGTGGGTGGCTGAGTGGGTGAGTGGATGGCTGAGTGAGTGAGTGGATGGCTGAGTGAGTGAGTAGATGGCTGAGTGGGTGAGTGGATGGCTGAGTGAGTGAGTGGATGGCTGAGTGGGTGAGTGGATGGCTGAGTGGGTGAGTGGATGGCTGAGTGAGTGAGTGGATGGCTGAGTGAGTGAGTGGATGGCTGAGTGAGTGAGTGGATGGCTGAGTGGGTGAGTGGGTGGCTGAGTGAGTGGATGGCTGAGTGGGTGAGTGGGTGGCTGAGTGGGTGAGTGGGTGGCTGAGTGGGTGAGTGGATGGCTGAGTGGGTGAGTGGATGGCTGAGTGAGTGAGTAGATGGCTGAGTGAGTGGATGGCTGAGTGAGTGAGTAGATGGCTGAGTGGGTGAGTGGATGGCTGAGTGGGTGAGTGGATGGCTGAGTGAGTAGATGGCTGAGTGAGTGAGTAGATGGCTGAGTGAGTGAGTGGATGGCTGAGTGGGTGAGTGGATGGCTGAGTGGGTGAGTGGATGGCTGAGTGAGTGAGTAGATGGCTGAGTGGGTGAGTGGGTGGCTGAGTGGGTGGCTGAGTGGGTGGCTGAGTGTGGTGTGTGTAGTGTAAGTGGTGTGTAGTGTAAGTGGTGGGTGGTGTGTGTAGTGGGTGGTGTGTGAGTAGTGGGTGGGTGGTGTGTGTGGTGGGTGGGTGGTATGGAGTAGTGTAAGTGGTGTGTAGTGGGTGGGTGGTGTGTAGTGTAAGTGGTGAGTGGTGGTGTAGTGGTGTGTATAGTGGGTGTGTAGTGTAAGTGGGTGGTGATGTGTGTAGTGTGTGAGTGGTGGGTGGGTGGTAGTGAGTAGTGGGTGGTGTGTGTAGTGTAAGTGGTGTGTGTAGTGTGTAGTGTAAGTGGTGTGTGTAGTGTGTAGTGTAAGTGGTGGGTGGATGATGGTGGTGTGTAGTGTAAGTGGTGTGTGTGGTGGTGTGTGTAGTGAGTGGTGGTGTGTGAGTAGTGAGTGGGTGGTGTGTGTAGTGGGTGGGTGGTGTGTGTAGTGGGTGGGTGGTGTGTGTAGTGTAAGTGGTGGTGTGTGTAGTGGGTGGTGATGTGTGTAGTGAGTGGTGGTGTGTGAGTAGTGAGTGGGTGGTGTGTGTAGTGGGTGGGTGGTGTGTGTAGTGGGTGGGTGGTGTGTGTAGTGTAAGTGGTGGTGTGTGTAGTGGGTGGTGATGTGTGTAGTGAGTGGTGGTGTGTGAGTAGTGAGTGGTGTGTGTAGTGGGTGGGTGGTGGGTAGTGTAAGTGGTAAGTGGTGGGTGGGTGGTGTGTGTAGTGTAAGTGGTGTGTGTGGTGGGTGGTGTGTAGTGTAAGTGGTGTGTGTAGTGTGTAGTGTAAGTGGTGGTGTGTGTAGTGTAAGTGGTGGTGGTGTGTCGTGTAAGTGGGTGGTGTGTGTAGTGTAAGTGGTGTGTGTGTAGTGTAAGTGGTGTGTGTAGTGTGTAGTGTAAGTGGTGTGTGTAGTGTAAGTGGGTGGTGTGTGTAGTGTAAGTGGTGTGTGTGTAGTGTAAGTGGTGGGTGGTGTGTAGTGTAAGTGGTGTGTGTGTAGTGTAAGTGATGTGTGTGTAGTGTAAGTGGTGGGTGGTGTGTGTAGTGTAAGTGGTGGTGTGTAGTGTAAGTGGTGGTGTGTAGTGTAAGTGGTGGTGGTGTGTAGTGTAAGTGGTGGTGTGTGTCGTGTAAGTGGGTGGTGTGTGTAGTGTAAGTGGGTGGTGTGTGTAGTGTAAGTGGTGTGTGTGTAGTGTAAGTGGTGTGTGTGTAGTGTAAGTGGTGGTGTGTGTCGTGTAAGTGGGTGGTGTGTGTAGTGTAAGTGGGTGGTGTGTGTAGTGTAAGTGGTGTGTGTGTAGTGTAAGTGGTGTGTGTGTAGTGTAAGTGGTGTGTGTAGTGTAAGTGGTGGGTGGTGTGTAGTGTAAGTGGGTGGTGTGTGTAGTGTAAGTGGTGGTGTGTAGTGTAAGTGGTGGTGTGTGTCGTGTAAGTGGTGGTGTGTAGTGTAAGTGGTGGGTGTAGTGTAAGTGGGTGGTGTGTGTAGTGTAAGTGGGTGGTGTGTGTAGTGTAAGTGGTGGGTGTGTAGTGTGTAGTGTAAGTGGTGTGTGTAGTGTAAGTGGGTGGTGTGTGTAGTGTAAGTGGTGGGTGGTGTGTGTAGTGTAAGTGGTGTGTGTAGTGTGTAGTGTAAGTGGTGTGTGTAGTGCGAGTGGTGTGTGTAGTGTAAGTGGTGTGTGTAGTGTAAGTGGTGTGTGTAGTGTAAGTGGGTGGTGTGTGTAGTGTAAGTGGGTGGTGTGTGTAGTGTAAGTGGTGGGTGGTGTGTGTAGTGTAAGTGGTGTGTGTAGTGTGTAGTGTAAGTGGTGTGTGTAGTGTAAGTGGGTGGTGTGTGTAGTGTAAGTGGTGTGTGTGTAGTGTAAGTGGGTGGTGGTGTGTGTAGTGTAAGTGGTGGGTGGTGTGTGTAGTGTAAGTGGGTGGTGGTGTGTGTAGTTTAAGTGGTGGGTGGTGTGTGTAGTGTAAGTGGGTGGTGTGTGTAGTGTAAGTGGTGTGTGTAGTGTAAGTGGTGTGTGTAGTGTAAGTGGGTGGTGTGTGTAGTGTAAGTGGGTGGTGTGTGTAGTGTAAGTGGTGTGTGTAGTGTAAGTGGGTGGTGTGTGTAGTGTAAGTGGGTGGTGTGTGTAGTGTAAGTGGTGTGTGTAGTGTAAGTGGGTGGTGTGTGTAGTGTAAGTGGGTGGTGTGTGTAGTGTAAGTGGTGTGTGTAGTGTAAGTGGGTGGTGTGTGTAGTGTAAGTGGTGGGTGGTGTGTGTAGTGTAAGTGGTGGGTGGTGTGTGTAGTGTAAGTGGTGTGTGTAGTGAGTGGTGGGTGCTGGTGGTGTGTGTAGTGTAAGTGGGTGGTGTGTGTAGTGTAAGTGGTGGTGTGTGTAGTGAGTGGTGGTGGTGTGTGTAGTGGGTGGTGGTGTGTAGTGTGAGTGGGTGGGTGGTGTGTGTAGTGCGAGTGGTGTGTGTAGTGGGTGGTGGTGTGTGTAGTGTAAGTGGTGAGTGGGTGGTGTGTGTAGTGCAAGTGGTGGTGGTGTGTGTAGTGGGTGGGTGGTGTGTGTAGTGTATGTGGTGTGTGTGGTGTGTAGTGTAAGTGGTGAGTGATGAGTGGTGTGTGTAGTGAGTGGTGGTGTGTGTAGTGTAAGTGGTGTGTAGTGTAACTGGTGTGTAGTGTAAGTGGTGTGCAGTGTAAGTGGGTGGTGTGTGTAGTGGGTGGTGGTGGTGGTGGTCCACCCACCTTCCTCTTCTTGTCGCCCCCCAGCTCGAAGTGCTTGCAGCGCTTGATGGCGATCATCCGCTTGGCACGGCAGTTGGGCTCCACGCACTCCAGACGCAGCACAATCTTCTTGGTCGTCTTGGCCTGGACCACCACCACCACCACCACCACACGTGTCCGCGAGTTACATCACCGCCGTCATCACCGCCGTCATCACCGCCGTCATCACCGCCGTCATCACCGCCGTCATCACCACCGTCGTCATCATCATCGTCGTCGTCATCACCACCGTCGTCGTCGTCATCATCGTCGTCATCATCATCATCGTCGTCATCGTCGTCGTCATCATCGTCGTCATCGTCGTCGTCATGGTCGTCGTCATCATCATCATCGTCATCATCATCATCGTCGTCATCATCACCGCCACCTTCATCACAATTATCATCATCGTCACCACCACTGACACCATCGTCATCACCACCATCGTCATCACCACCATCACCACCATCACCACCACCATCACCACCACCAACGTCATCACCACCACCACCACAATCATCACCACCACCACAATCATCACCACCATTCACCACAATCATCACCACCACCACCACAACCGTAATCATAGCCACCACCACCCCCACCTCACCTTCTTGTGGAAGATCGGCTTCGTCTGCCCACCATAGCCGCTTTGCTTGCGGTCGTAGCGACGCTTGCCTGCGACAAGAACCGTCACAATCAGCATTTGCACTGCAGGAGGAATCTGATGAGCGATAAAGCTCTTATCACAGATGACCAGTAGCGGGGGACACGTGGTAAGATCAGTACAACAACAAACACAATACAAACAGGACAGCAGTGCAAAGTAGGAAAAGCAAACACGTACATGTACAATAATCCCCACATCCTAACCAGGGGCAAAGCCCATGGAGTCAAACAGGTCCCTGCGGGGTGGGCTGGTAGGAACGAATAACCAAAGAATAGAAACATAATGTATTATATTACACTTGTTTAGCCAGGAAAGCCTCACTGAGTCTAAAGGTTTTTGTAGGGTCCTGCCAAGTGTTTGCAGTAGGGGGCGATGCTGCTACACCTAATCGGACGATACGAAGGGAGAGTGTGAGGCCTAGTTCTAGGCTTTAGGCCTAGCTGTAGGCTTTAGGCCGCTGTGAGTTAATTTGTAATTTAAATGTTTGAATTATTAATGTAAAAGCTTTAAATTTAAATGTTTCTATTTAAAGAAAACATCAGGGAATGTAACATTGTTAAACATTAACTCCCTTTCACACACGCGGGGGTACGATACGAAGGGAGAGTTTGAGGCCTAGTTCTAGGCTTTAGGCCTAGCTGTAGGCTTTAGGCCGCTGTGAGTTAATTTGTAATTTAAATGGTTTAATTATTAATGTAAAAGCTTTAAATGTAAATGTTTCTATTTAAAAAAACATCAGGGAATGTAACATTGTTAAACATTAACTCCCTTTCACACACGCGGGGGTACGATACGAAGGGAGAGTTTGAGGCCTAGTTCTAGGCTTTAGGCCTAGCTGTAGGCTTTAGGCCGCTGTGAGATAATTTGTAATTTAAATGTTTTAATTAAAAGCTATCTGAGGCAATTATAAGGGAATGTTACACTTGTTTAGCCAGGAAAGCCTCACTGAGTCTAAAGGTTTTTGTAGGGTCCTGCCAAGTGTTTGCAGTAGGGGGCGATGCTGCTACACCTAATCGGACGATACGAAGGGAGAGTGTGAGGCCTAGTTCTAGGCTTTAGGCCTAGCTGTAGGCTTTAGGCCGCTGTGAGTTAATTTGTAATTTAAATGGTTTAATTATTAATGTAAAAGCTTTAAATGTAAATGTTTCTATTTTTAAAAAACATCAGGGAATGTAACATTGTTAAACATTAACTCCCTTTCACACACGCGGGGGTACGATACGAAGGGAGAGTTTGAGGCCTAGTTCTAGGCTTTAGGCCTAGCTGTAGGCTTTAGGCCGCTGCGAGTTAATTTGTAATTTAAATGTTTTCATTAAAAGCTATCTCAGGGAATTATAAGGGAATATTACACTTGTTTAGCCAGGAAAGCCTCACTGAGTCTAAAGGTTTTTGTAGGGTCCTGCCAAGTGTTTGCAGTAGGGGGCGATGTTGCTAGACGGACGGACGATATAATCTATTGTAGGCTGGTTCACTTGGTTCCTACCAGTATAACTTTATTTTTCAGAAGCTACCTCGCAATCACAAACGAAAGCCGTTCAACAAAGTGGCTTTTCAGAATACTGATTAACACTGCGTGATGAATTTTACGAGCTAGAGAGTTACACTGGTCAACAACAAAACGTTTTTTTTCTGGCCTGGACTTTTGCAGCTGTTCTAGACTAATTTCAGGGTGCTGATTCCAAATCTGATCTCAGATTTGCTCTATCACATCTCATTTTAAAATCCTTTATATTAAGTTCACTTGCTTGCTTGCGCGCTTACGACCGTGCAAATCTTTCGGTCGTTTTTTAACCCACTTCCCGTGATCCAATCAACCCACCCGCGCCTGCAACATGGCTTCATCCCAGAGGTCGCAATCAGGTACCCAATACCCGTACCCTACCTTACCCGTACCGGTACGGGTAGGGTACGGCTGGGTACGGGTAGACCGTGAGTCACTGGTGAGTCACCGTTTGTCACTCATTTCCCAACGTCTTGTCTCTTCTCACAATTCAAGTTCGCCGGGTACCGGTAAGGAATCAAAACCCCTCCCCTCTCTCACCTTGAGCGTAGACGGAGTCCTTGCCCTTCTTGTACTGCGTCACCTTGTGCGGCTGATGCTTGCGACACTTCTTGCAGAAGGTCCTGCGCGACTTGGGAACGTTCACCTGTGCGAGGAGAGAGAGAGAGAGCGAGCGAGCGTTGCGTGCGGGGCAAAGCAGCGGTGCAGTGGTTAGTGCAGCCATGTATGGCTCTTCCAGTGACGGCATATGGCTCCCCAGACAATTTTGAGTTGAAAAAATAAAAAAAATCCGTTTGGAACCGATTTTAAAATACTTGTGATATTGCTTAAGAATACTGCGTCATTTTAAAGTAAAACAGAAATTAGTTTTGAAGATAAATTTTACGGGTCACGCGCCTGCACGAAGCACAACCTCGCCAACGCACGAAGCAGACTACAAGGCCATCAGCAAAACCACGCAGCACCAGAAGTCGCGTTAAAAGTAAGACGCATTTAATTTATTCGACGTTAAAAATTACTCTATGGCTCTCAATGAAATAGATTTAGAAATATTTGGCTTTAATGGCTCTCCCAGTCAAAAAGGTTCCCCACCCCTGGGTTAGCGCCACCAATTGAGGCAAAGGTGCCGAGTTCTATTCGCGCTCACGGCCAACATCGGTGGTTCAACCTATGGGCCTCCCCTAGGTCGACTCAGCCTCAAATGAGTACCTGGTGCGGTGTGCAGTGTGTAGTAAACATCGCCACTGGGGAGACAAAGGCGGCCAGGCGTGGCGCTGGCCACCCACCCCCTCGTGTGCCGTGCCAGCCTTCATAGGTGCTCGCTAACAGCACTTGCCCCTACAGTCTGTTAAGGCTATACGGGGGATCTTAGTTGTAGCATTCATAGACACTGCTACTACTCGCTACTAACAGCACTTGCCCCTACAGTCTGTTAAGGCTATATAGGGGGGATCTTTGTCTTTGTGTGTGATCATTGCGAAACATGTTTTAGACATCTTCTTGGTTCTTTCGGTAAAGTCACGTAGAATGGAAATAATAAAAATACAACATAATAAAATAATCCTGCATAACGCACGGGCATAATGACTTTAAACCCCCCGCCAAACCTCCTACGCATTTCACAAGTAGTACTAATCGCATATCTGCATTTCCCATAAATATTCTAAATTCATCTTGATATGCAAATTCGTTTGTCAAGGCGCTCTTCCCCCCTCCAACCCAGCAGCTTAAATAGACGCTCCAAGCCTGGTGGTGTTTCATTCAGACGCTGTCTTCTCGACAGACCTGTTCTTCACCTGAGGACGGCTGCTTGCGTTGTGGCCGAAACGTCGTGAGAATTATTGTATTGTGTTTAATTTTAATTATTTCATTATTTCACTTCTACGTGATGATTTTACCGAAAGAACCAAGAAGATGAATCCCTGCAGTCACGAAAGCTTTAAATCGAAATGTACTTTATGTTTACATTTTATTATTTTAATATTTCCCTTCTACGCGACTTTACCGAAAGAACCAAGAAGATGAATCCCTGCAGTCACGAAAGCTTTACATCGAAATGTATTTTATTATGTTTCATTTGTATTATTTTATTATTTCCCTTCTACGTGACTTTACCGAAAGAACCAAGAAGATGAATCCCTGCAGTCACGAAAGCTTTAAATCGAAATGTACTTCATTGTTTTAATTTTATTATTTTATTATTTCCATTCTACGCGACTTTACCGAAAGAACCAAGAAGAGGAATCCCTGCAGTCACGAAAGCTTTAAATCGAAATGTATTTTATTATGTTTCATTTGTATTATTTTATTACTTCCCTTCTACGTGACTTTACCGAAAGAACCAAGAAGATGAATCCCTGCAGTCACGAAAGAAGCTTTAAATCGAAAATCACGAAAGAAGCTTTAAATCGAAAATTTTTGACGATTACATCACGGACACTCACACAAAACCACCAGAGCACCCCCCCCCCAACTCCTGTTACTCTCCAGAACCCGTGCCCCCCACTCCTACTGAACACGTGTGGAGAAAGAGCTTGCTAGCTCTTCGGATTTCTCCTGCGGGATACGGATTCTGACTGGAGAATGATGTTGGTTAATACCGGTGGTTTCTCTCCCCCGTGTCTCAGCACAACCATCATCTATCAACTGCTGGATGAAGACCTACACTGTACATGGTCACGTGTGTTCTCTAACCCACGTGACCACCTCTCCCCCCCACGTGTCTCAACACAACCATCATCTATCCACAGCTGAATGAAAGCCTACACTGTACATGGTCACGTGTTCTCGAACCCACGTGACCACCTCTCCCCCCCCACGTGTCTCAACACAACCATCATCTATCTACTGCTTGATGAAGACCTACACTGTACATGGTCACGTGTGTTCTCGAACCCACGTGACCACCTCTCCCCCCCACGTGTCTCAACACAACCATCATCTATCAACTGCTGGATGAAGGCCTACACTGTACATGGTCACGTGTGTTCTCGAACCCACGTGACCACCTCTCCCCCCCACGTGTCTCAACACAACCATCATCTATCTACTGCTGGATGAAGACCTACACTGTACATGGACACGTGTGTTCTCTAACCCACGTGGTAAAGCCACGTAGTTAGAAATAAACTCAACTAAATCACGACGTTTCGATCGCAACACTACTACGCGGCTTTACCGAACGGACCAGAGAGAATGGAGATAATTCCTGCAGTCACGAAAGCTTTAAATCAACAACTCTCCCTAGATCACGACGTTTCGGAGGCAACACAAGTCTCCGTCATCAGGTGGGACCGTCACAGCCGAATTAGCTGCATCCTCACTTGATGCAGCTAATTCGGCTGTGACGGTCCTACCTGATGACGGAGACTTGTGTTGCCTCCGAAACGTCGTGATTTTTGTTTTTGTTTTTATTTTATTTTCATTAATTTTGATGTTTTACCTACGTGACTTTACCGAAAAAACCTAAGAATGATTCCTTGCAGTCACGAAAGCTTCAAATCTAGAACTCTCACTAGGCCCATTTCAATCGAACCCCAAAAGCGACGGGTTTTTAATTAAACAACAACAATACATTTCGTCGAACAAAAAACCGAAACCCGCTACCTACAACTTTTACGTTCGCGTTTAAAATCTTCACGAGGGGTGCCCGGTGTTAGGCAAAACTCGCTCCGCAGAAACGATTAAATCGTCAGCGTCGAAGCGAACTGAACGGCGAACGACCAATGCGCTAACGTTGTCGTGAAGGGCAAGCGAATGGCGGGCCACCGTACAAAAAATAACGAGGGGAGATACGAGGCCGACTCAACAGTATGAGGGGATCGCCTCTTCGCCCCACGGAAATATCGACACCGATCGACGGCAGACGATGGCGCGGGTCCGTCGCGAACTCCGCGCGAGCTCGGCGGGGCGCGATGGCGCCGATGCGATGCGGATTGAGGCGACGGATGTGGTGGATGCGGTGGAGGAGCTCACCATGGCGGCTGCGTCCCCACGAGCCCAGGGCGGGAAGAAGGCGGACGTGACGTCGGCGGCGCGGTGACGTAGTTGGTGAGGGGGGGGGGGCGGGGCGGTGACGTAGGCGGGAGAGGCGGGGCCTGATACGTCTTAGTAAGGGGCGGGGCGAAGTGGTAGCGCGGTGACGTTGAGGGGCTGCGCGGTGACGTATTCTTTGGTTGCGCGGTGACGTCGTTGTCGGCGCGGTGACGTCACCGTAGGGCGGGGCGGTGACGTCGTGGGGGGGGGGGGTAGCGCGGTGACGTCGAAGGCTGCGCGGTGACGTATTCTTCGGTTGCGCGGTGACGTTGTTGTAGGGCGCGGTGACGTCATTGGAGGCGTGGCAGGGTGGTGGCGCGGTGACGTAGTAGGCTACGTGGTGACGTACAAATGACGTCGGCAGCGCGGTGACGTCGAGAGGGGGGGGGGCGGGGACATCATCGGAGGGTGCCGCGGCGCGGTGACGTCGCCGGGGCTGCGCGGTGACGTCATCGACGGCTACGCGATGACGCAATCGTCTACGCGGTGACGTCACCGCGCAGGCTTAGCCAATCGGAGCGCGCGGTGGGCGCGGCTTCACTGTCTCCCGCGTACAGTAACAAGGTGGGTTGCGGCTACCTCGTGGTAGTGGTGGTGGTGGAGGTGCACCTAGCCTGGCACAGCCGCCGCGATGACGTAGTAGTCGTCGTCGTTGTTGTTGATGTTGTTGATACACCGAGTGACGATTTTCTGTATCTCATAGGCACTGCTGCTGCTACTGACAGCACTTGCCCCTACAGCCTGCTAGAGGCTACCTGGGGGAGCTTTATCTCTGTGTGTGTCCCAGTGCTGCTTCAAGCTCGCAGCACTTGCCCCAACAGTCTGTTGAGGCTACACGGGGGACCTTTGTGTTACTGTGTGTGTGTGTGTGGTACTGTCAGTCATCTCAGTCAACATAGCAGTCAACACGTGGCACCTGCAGGGTCTGTCCCGTGACCTCCTCATGCACCTAGCCTGGCACAGCAGTCAACACGTGGCACCTGCTGGGTCTGTCCCGTGACCTCCTCCTGCACCTAGCCTGGCACAGCAGTCAACCCATGGCACCTGCTGGGTCTGTCCCGTGACCTGCACCTAGCCTGGCACAGCAGTCAACACGTGGCACCTGCTGGGTCTGTCCCGTGACCTCCTCCTCATGCACCTAGCCTGGCACAGCAGTACAACCCATAGCACCTGGGTCTGTAGTTTTATTGCAGTGTTGTGTAGTGTATAGTGTAGTGTATAGTTTTGTAGTGTATAGTTTTGTAGTGTATAGTGTATCGTAGTTTGTGTGTGTGTGTTGAACTATACTATTAGTTTTTACTGGTAGGAACGAAGTGAACCAGCCTACAATAGATTATATCGTCCGTCCGTCCGTCCGTGTAGCAACATCGCCCCCTACTGCAAACACTTGGCAGGACCCTACAAAAATCTTTAGACTCAGTGACGCTTTCTTGGCTAAACAAGTGTAACATTCCCTTATAATTCCCTGAGATAGCTTTTAATTAAAACATTTAAATTAAAAATCAACTCACAGCGGCCTAAAGCCTACAGCTAGGCCTAAAGCCTAGAACTAGGCCTCAAACTCTCCCTTCGTATCGTACCCCCGCGTGTGTGAAAGGGAGTTAATGTTTAACAATGTTACATTCCCTGATGTTTTTAAATAGAAACATTTACATTTAAAGCTTTTACATTAATAATTCAAACATTTAAATTAAAAATTAACTCACAGCGGCCTAAAGCCTACAGCTAGGCCTAAAGCCTAGAACTAGGCCTCAAACTCTCCCTTCGTATCGTACCCCCCGCGTGTGTGAAAGGGAGTTAATGTTTAACAATGTTACATTCCCTGATGGTTTTTTTTAATAGAAACATTTACATTTAAAGCTTTTACATTAATAATTCAAACATTTAAATTAAAAATTAACTCACAGCGGCCTAAAGCCTACAGCTAGGCCTAAAGCCTAGAACTAGGCCTCAAACTCTCCCTTCGTATCGTACCCCCGCGTGTGTGAAAGGGAGTTAATGTTTAACAATGTTACATTCCCTAATGTTTTTTTTTAATAGAAACATTTAAATTTAAAGCTTTTACATTAATAATTCAAACATTTAAATTAAAAATGAACTCACAGCGGCCTAAAGCCTACAGCTAGGCCTAAAGCCTAGAACTAGGCCTAAAACTCTCCCTTCGTATCGTACCCCCCGCGTGTGTGAAAGGGAGTTAATGTTTAACAATGTTACATTCCCTGATGTTTTCTTTAAATAGAAACATTTAAATTTAAAGCTTTTACATTAATAATTCAAACATTTAAATTAAAAATTAACTCACAGCGGCTTAAAGCCTACAGCTAGGCCTCAAACTCTCCCCTTCGTATCGTCCGATTAGGTGTAGCAGCATCGCCCCCTACTGCAAACACTTGGCAGGACCCTACACAAACCTTTTGACTCAGTGGGGCTTTCCTGGCTAAACAAGTGTAATATAATACATTATGTTTCTATTCTTTGGTTATTCGTTCCTACCAGCCCACCCCGCAGGGACCTGTTTCGGTAAAGTCACGTAGGTAAAAAAAATGAAATGAAAATTGATAAAAATTAAATAATAAAAATCACGACGTTTCGTCCACCTCGTCGTGATTTTTATTACTTTATTTTTTATTAATTTTAATTACATTTTTTTTTTACCTACATGGTGACTTTACCGAAAAAACCAAGGGCATGAATCCTTGCAGTCACGAAAAGCTTCAAATCTAGAATTGTGTTGAACTACTTTGGCACCACTCTACGTAGGCAACCAGTGGCTAATCGGAGGTACCGGGGGAAGGACAACAAACTGCACAACAACAACAACAACAGCAACAACAGCAACAACAGCAACAACAACAGCAACAACAACCAGCAGCAGCTCTAAAGATATGCGTTGTCTCTGCTCTCATCCCAGGTCCCTGACCCCAGACCCCTGACCCCAGGTCTCTAATCACAGATCTCCAATCCCAGGTTCCGTGACCCCAGGTTCCGTGACCCCAGGTTCCGTGATCCCAGGTTCCGTGACCCCAGGTTCCCTGACCCCAGGTTCCGTAACCCCAGATCCCTGACCCCAGGTTCCGTGACCCCAGGTTCCGTGACCCCAGGTCCCTGACCCCAGGTCTCTAATCCCAGATCTCCAATCCCAGGTTCCGTGACCCCAGGTTCCTTGACCCCAGGTTCCGTGACCCCAGATCCCTGACCCCAGGTTCCGTGACCCCAGATCCCTGACCCCAGGTTCCGTGACCCCAGGTTCCGTGACCCCAGCTCCCTGACCCCAGGTTCTGTGACCCCAGGTTCCGTGACCCCAGGTTCCGTGACCCCAGGTTCCGTGACCCCAGATCCCTGACCCCAGGTTCCGTGACCCCAGGTTCCATGACCCCAGGTTCCGTGACCCCAGATCCCTGACCCCAGGTTCCGTGACCCCAGATCCCTGACCCTAGGTTCCGTGACCCCAAGTTCCGTGACCCCAGATCCCTGATCCTAGGTTCTGTGACCCCAGATCCGTGACCCCAGTTTTTCTGACCCCAGGTTTCCTGATCCCAGGTTCCGTGACCCCAGGTTCCCTGACCCCAGGTTCCGTGACCCCAGGTTCCGTGACCCCAGGTTCCGTGACCCCAGGTTCCGTGACCCCAGGTTCCATGACCCCAGATTCCGTGACCCCAGGTTCCGTGACCCCAGGTTCCCTGACCCCAAGTTCCCTGATCCCAGGTTCCGTGACCCCAGGTTCCCTGACCCCAGGTTCCGTGACCCCAGGTTCCGTGACCCCAGGTTCCCTGACCCCAGGTTCCCTGATCCCAGGTTCCGTGACCCCAGGTTCCGTGACCCCAGGTTCCGTGACCCCAGGTTCCGTGACCCCAGGTTCCCTGACCCCAGGTTCCCTGATCCCAGGTTCCGTGACCCCAGGTCCCGTGACCCCAGGTTCCGTGACCCCAGGTTCTGTGACCCCAGGTTCCCTGACCCCAGGTTCCGTGACCCCAGGTTCCCTGACCCCAGGTTCCCTGACCCCAGGTCCCGTGACCCCAGGTCTCGTGACCCCAGGTTCCGTGACCCCAGGTTCCGTGACCCCCATATCCGTGACCTCAGATCCCTGACCCCAGGTTCCGTGACCCCAGATCCCTGACCCCAGGTTCCGTGACCCCAGATCCGTGACCCCAGATCCCTGACCCCAGGTTCCGTGACCCCAGATCCGTGACCCCAGATCCCTGACCCCAGGTTCCGTGATCCCAGGTTCCGTGACCCCAGATCCCGTGACCCCAGGTTCCGTGACCCCAGGTTCCGTGACCCCAGGTTCCGTGACCCCAGATCCCGTGACCCCAGGTTCCGTGACCCCAGGTTCCGTGACCCCAGGTTCCGTGACCCCAGGTCTCCGGCGACGATGGTGAGCTCCGGGCTGTGGACAACTCTGTGGGGTCGACGTCTCTCCCTACGCCTCGTCAGCTCGCCCCGGGCGTCCACCTCCTTGTCCACCTCCTCCTCGTCCACCCACTCCACCTACTCCACCTCCTCCTCGTCCACCTCGATCCCCACGCAGCCGGTGAGTATTGGGACGTCCACCTCGTCCACCTTGTCCTCCTACTCCTCCTCCTACTCCTCCTCCTACTCCACCTCATCCACCTCCTCCACCTCCTACTCCACCACCTCCTCATCCACCTCCTACTCCACCTCGTCCACCTCCTCGTCCACCTCCTCCACCTCCACCCACTCCTCCTACTCCACCCACTCCTCCACCACCTCCTACTCCACCACCTCCTACTCCACCCACTCCTCCTACTCCACCTCCTACTCCACCACCTCCTACTCCACCTCCTACTCCACCTCCTCCTACTCCACCACCTCCTACTCCACCCACCTCCTACTCCACCACCTCCTACTCCACCACCTCCTACTCCACCTCCTACTCCACCTCCTCCTACTCCACCACCTCCTACTCCACCCACCTCCTACTCCACCACCTCCTACTCCACCTCCTACTCCACCTCCTCCTACTCCACCACCTCCTACTCCACCCACCTCCTACTCCACCTCCTACTCCACCTCCTCCTACTCCACCACCTCCTACTCCACCCACCTCCTACTCCACCTCCTCCTACTCCACCACCTCCTACTCCACCACCTCCTACTCCACCTCCTACTCCACCACCTCCTACTCCACCGCCTCCTACTCCACCACCTCCTACTCCACCACCTCCTACTCCACCCACCTCCTACTCCACCACCTCCTACTCCACCTCCTCCTACTCCACCACCTCCTACTCCACCACCTCCTACTCCACCACCTCCTACTCCACCCACCTCCTACTCCACCTCCTCCTACTCCACCACCTCCTACTCCACCACCTCCTACTCCACCTCCTACTCCACCACCTCCTACTCCACCACCTCCTACTCCACCACCTCCTACTCCACCACCTCCTACTCCACCACCTCCTACTCCACCTCCTCCTACTCCACCACCTCCTACTCCACCACCTCCTACTCCACCCACCTCCTACTCCACCTCCTCCTACTCCACCTCCTCCTACTCCACCTCCTCCTACTCCACCACCTCCTACTCCACCTACTCCTACTCCACCACCTCCTACTCCACCACCTCCTACTCCACCACCTCCTACTCCACCACCTCCTACTCCACCACCTCCTACTCCACCACCTCCTACTCCACCTCCTCCTACTCCACCACCTCCTACTCCACCCACCTCCTACTCCACCACCTCCTACTCCACCACCTCCTACTCCACCACCTCCTACTCCACCTCCTACTCCACCACCTCCTACTCCACCACCTCCTACTCCACCCACCTCCTACTCCACCACCTCCTACTCCACCTCCTCCTACTCCACCCACCTCCTACTCCACCACCTCCTACTCCACCACCTCCTACTCCACCACCTCCTACTCCACCACCTCCTACTCCACCACCTCCTACTCCACCCACCTCCTACTCCACCCACCTCCTACTCCACCACCTCCTACTCCACCACCTCCTACTCCACCACCTCCTACTCCACCACCTCCTACTCCACCCACCTCCTACTCCACCCACCTCCTACTCCACCCACCTCCTACTCCACCCACCTCCTACTCCACCACCTCCTACTCCACCTCCTCCTACTCCACCCACCTCCTACTCCACCCACCTCCTACTCCACCACCTCCTACTCCACCACCTCCTACTCCACCCACCTCCTACTCCACCCACCTCCTACTCCACCCACCTCCTACTCCACCACCTCCTACTCCACCTCCTCCTACTCCACCTCCTCCTACTCCACCACCTCCTACTCCACCACCTCCTACTCCACCACCTCCTACTCCACCTCCTCCTACTCCACCTCCTCCTACTCCACCACCTCCTACTCCACCTCCTCCTACTCCACCACCTCCTACTCCACCACCTCCTACTCCACCCACCTCCTACTCCACCACCTCCTACTCCACCTCCTCCTACTCCACCTCCTACTCCACCACCTCCTACTCCACCACCTCCTACTCCACCCACCTCCTACTCCACCACCTCCTACTCCACCACCTCCTACTCCACCTCCTCCTACTCCACCTCCTCCTACTCCACCACCTCCTACTCCACCACCTCCTACTCCACCACCTCCTACTCCACCACCTCCTACTCCACCTCCTCCTACTCCACCTCCTCCTACTCCACCACCTCCTACTCCACCTCCTCCTACTCCACCACCTCCTACTCCACCTCCTCCTACTCCACCACCTCCTACTCCACCACCTCCTACTCCACCACCTCCTCCTACTCCACCCACCTCCTACTCCACCACCTCCTACTCCACCTCCTCCTACTCCACCTCCTCCTACTCCACCCACCTCCTACGGTCCACCCACCTCCTACTCCACCCACCTCCTACTCCACCACCTCCTACTCCACCTCCTCCTACTCCACCTCCTCCTACTCCACCACCTCCTACTCCACCACCTCCTACTCCACCACCTCCTACTCCACCTCCTCCTACTCCACCTCCTCCTACTCCACCACCTCCTACTCCACCACCTCCTACTCCACCACCTCCTACTCCACCTCCTACTCCACCTCCTCCTACTCCACCACTTCCTACTCCACCTCCTCCTACTCCACCACCTCCTACTCCACCTCCTCCTACTCCACCACCTCCTACTCCACCTCCTCATACTCCACCTCCTACTCCACCCTCTCCTACTCCACCCTCTCCTACTCCACCACCTCCTACTCCACCTCCTCCTACTCCACCTCCTCCTACTCCACCACCTCCTACTCCACCCCCTCCTACTCCACCACCTCCTACTCCACCTCCTACTCCACCCTCTCCTACTCCACCCTCTCCTACTCCACCTCCTCCTACTCCACCACCTCCTACTCCACCTCCTCCTACTCCACCACCTCCTACTCCACCTCCTTCTCCACCACCTCCTACTCCACCCACCTCCTACTCCACCACCTCCTACTCCACCACCTCCTACTCCACCACCTCCTACTCCACCTCCTCCTACTCCACCACCTCCTACTCCACCCACCTCCTACTCCACCACCTCCTACTCCACCACCTCCTACTCCACCACCTCCTACTCCACCACCTCCTACTCCACCTCCTACTCCACCTCCTCCTACTCCACCTCCTACTCCACCACCTCCTACTCCACCACCTCCTACTCCACCACCTCCTGCTCCACCACCTCCTACTCCACCACCTCCTACTCCACCCACCTCCTACTCCACCACCTCCTACTCCACCACCTCCTACTCCACCTCCTCCTACTCCACCTCCTCCTACTCCACCACCTCCTACTCCACCACCTCCTACTCCACCTCCTCCTACTCCACCACCTACTCCACCACCTCCTACTCCACCACCTCCTACTCCACCACCTCCTACTCCACCACCTCCTACTCCACCTCCTCCTACTCCACCCACTCCTACTCCACCACCTCCTACTCCACCACCTCCTACTCCACCACCTCCTACTTGTCCACCCACTCCTACTCCACCTCCTCCTACTCCACCTCCTCCTACTCCACCACCTCCTACTCCACCTCCTCCTCGTCCACCTCCTCCTCTTCCACCCACTCCTCCTACTCCACCTCCTTGTTGTCCACCTTCGTGGGTTTTCCTGTCGTGTGATTGTCGTCGTCATCGTCGTAACGTTCTGATCCTGCCGCTGCTGCTGATGATGACGATGATGCTGATGATGATGATGCTGATGATGATGATGCTGATGATGATGATGCTGATGATGAGATGATGATGCTGATGATGATGATGCTGATGATGATGCTGATGATGATGATGATGCTGATGATGATGATGCTGATGATGATGATGCTGATGATGCTGATGATGATGATGATGATGATGATGATGATGATGCTGATGATGATGATGCTGATGATGCTGATGATGATGCTGATGATGATGCTGCTGATGATGATGATGATGGTGCTGATGATGACGATGATGCTGATGATGATGATGCTGATGATGCTGATGATGATGATGCTGCTGCTGATGATGATGGTGCTGATGATGATGATGCTGATGATGATGCTGCTGATGATGATGCTGATGATGATGATGCTGATGATGATGCTGCTGCTGATGATGATGATGATGGTGCTGATGATGACGATGATGCTGATGATGATGATGATGCTGATGATGATGATGATGCTGCTGCTGCTGCTGATGATGGTGCTGATGATGACGATGATGCTGATGATGATGCTGATGATGATGGTGCTGATGATGATGATGATGCTGCTGCTGCTGCTGCTGATGATGATGATGATGATGCTGATGATGATGATGATGCTGCTGCTGATGATGATGATGATGCTGATGATGATGATGATGATGCTGATGATGATGATGCTGCTGCTGCTGATGATGATGATGATGCTGATGATGATGATGACGAAGATGATGCTGCTGATGATGCTGCTGATAATGATGGTGCTGATGATGATGATGATGCTGATGATGATGCTGCTGCTGATGATGATGATGATGGTGCTTGATGATTGACGATG